>NC_086021.1:18028921-18256421 GCF_036323735.1 Rattus norvegicus | reverse complement strand
ATAGGAAATGCTGAGAAACCTACCCAGCTGATTCTAGTGTGAGGTGACGTTTAGACCTCTGACACAACCTTCTGGCCCTACCCTATGGGTTTAAGATACACATTGTCCCAGTACAATGTTCAAAGGTGGGACTATGAAAATCTATTGGACCCTGTAGGCTGTAATCAATGAGTTCATCTTTTGATGGATGTGTATGAAGGTGGCAGGACACGAGGATATAGGAAATTAAGGGACATGGTCATTTGGGACATGTCTTGGAGGGTGATTTCTTGTCCTTGGTCTCTTCCTGTGTTGGTGCTTCTTGGATGCCAGTGAGGTCAGCAGTTGACCTCTATCTTGCCCCTTTCATGGTCATGTGACCATGGACCAAAACCTATGAAACCATGAACCAAAATAAGTTTGTTTACTATGTGAGTTGCTAGGCAACTTGTAAGAGTGATTAATGGGATTAACATGAAAGTGGCCAAAAGTGATGCTGACCATATCAGGTGAGGTTTGGATTTGATGTAGGAGGACCCATGACTTAATCCTTTAAACTCTTTGTCTGGAGGCTGCACACTAAGAGAAGATCCAATGTTTCCCAAGTGGTTTTATCCAGACGATTCTGCCAATGTATCTGTCGTCTTAGCAAATCAAGAACCTCATGCTTCCCGCTCTGGTCCTTCTCCTGACTTCACTTCTGTGTTTTTAATAGACTTCGATATCGTATGAATTAGTGGGAAATGAGTTTTAAAAAAAGGAAGGAAGCTATAAATTTTGCTGCAAAATCATTAAATTACGCACTTAAAATAAATGGATTTTTTAAGTATGTAAATTTTATTTCAATAAAGCTGCAGAAAAGGCTTGGCCAACTGTGATGATTGTCATGTGATTTGCTATTTGTCATAGTTCCTGTGACTTTTATCTTAATAGTAGTGGGTTTTATTACAGATGACTCAGACACCGGGGTAACCATGCAGGGAGAACACTCCGTTCCTTCAGGGAAAAAAAATCATGTCAAATTCATTTACTTTCTTGATGAGGGTTTTTCTGGTCACAGCTGAGTTGGCTGGAAGTTGGACAGCTATTGGCTGAGAGCAAAGATGGAGAGAGCACAATGTTTACGGGGATAACTGAAGGTTGTGCTCACGAAAGGGGCTGAGTTTCATGGAGTGAAATTGCAGAAGCTCCAGCGGCTGATGAGGCTGAGGCCTACGAGCCTTGCAAGATGGGCTTTATATGATTTGTGATGTCATGGCCGAGTGTGAGATGAGGCTAGATGAAGTGGAATAATTTTGGTTTCTTTGGAAACTCACTTGTGTCACAGGATGTTTCTCTGGAAGCTATGTTTTGCTGAAGCAGACACATGAGAAGGCATGTGATATTTCGCTGGAGCACACACTTGAAGGGGGACAGGATGTTTATGGAGAACATAAATGTAATCCGACAGAGAGGGATAGGACATTTTTACATTGCTACATCTTGCAAGGCTTCGATGGTCTTTGCTGGTCTTCGTTCCGTAATGAGAAATGGACAAAAGAACCTGTTGTATCCGGGCTGCTTCTGGCTGCTTCTACTGCTTCTTGTTGGTTTGTTAGAGCCTTGTGGTCTCTGCCAGATCAAGGCACTGGTACTGACTCGTGTTTTGCGTTTGCTATTGGGCCGTACTGCACAATGAAGATTGAAGTTACCCCAAAGAATTACTTCTAAATAGGTCCACAACCAGAACCCAGGACCACCAGCCTAGGAATGGTGCCGCTCACAGTGGGCCGGGCCCTTCCCACCAATCACTAAGAAAATGCCCTACAGCTGGATCTTATGGACGCATGTTCTCAACTGAGGCGCCCTCTTCTCTGATGACTCTAGCTTGTATCACGTTGGCATAAAATCAGGGCGGTGGTTAGAATGTGATTTTCCCAAGGGAAGTGTGGCACAAGTAGGAGGTGTGGCCTTGTGGGAGTAGGTGTGGCCTTGTTGGAAGAAGCATATCACTGTGGGGGTGATATGCTTCTTTTCCAGTACCATGTCTGTCTAGACGCTTCCATGATTCCTGCCTTGATGAAAATAGACAGAACTTCTGAATCTGAAAGCCTGCCCTAATTAAATGTTGTCCCTTGGGTTTGGGGATTTAACTCAGTGATAGAGCACTTGCCTAGGAAGCGCAAGGGCCTGGGTTCGTTCCCCAGCTCCGAAAAAAAAAGAACCCCCCCAAAAAAATGTTGTCCCTTATAAGTTGCCTTGGTCATGGTGTCTTTTTGCAGTAAATGAAACCGTCAGACAACCAGCCAGTATAAAAACAACCAAATAGCAGAATTAATCAACGATAGAAAATATTTTCAAGTCCTGCAGTGAGAAACTTATTCTTGAGAGAAGAAACAGCAATGAATGAGTCCAAGATAAGGTTGTCTCCAAAGACACTCTTGGAGTGTAGATGTGGCTCAGGGAGACCCCACGGAGTGCACAGGGGCTTCTCAGGAGGAGAGAGCTACATGGTCAGGAACCACAAAGCATTTTAACGTCACGGCAAATGGCATAGGAAAGAGCTCAGCACCTCTGCATTGGAGGCACCGTCAAGAGTTTTCTGAGGATAAGCTTACATGTGAGTAAACAACGGGAACTTCCGTGGGCTAGATATGGTAACAGGGCCCACAGGTGTGTAGGAAGCCATCCAGTCGAAGGAGAGCCAGGCAAGGCAAGCCAGTGCAGGAGCTCTTTGAGGTTATCTAGGTGCATTGAGAAGAGACCTCAAAAAATATTACAGGATGCAACAGAGTCTAACGTGCTCAGGGAAGCTAAACACAGGATCCACGTAACACCTGACAGAAGCTCACAACATCCTCATCTTCTCTTTTAAATTACTTTTTGCTGATCATACAAAATAATGGGCTTTATGATACTTTCAGGAATCGATAGATATAAACTGAGTTTGGCATTCACTACTCTTGAGTTATCCTCGTCAAAATGTCCTCCGGGGAAGCCTCGCCCTCACTTCCACCTTCTGTAGTGATGGTTGGCTGTTCTTTAAGGAACCAAAGAGACCAATATGGATGCGGCCCAAGTTCAACTCATTCTAGATACTTTCTGTTCTTCCTGGTCTCCTGCTTCACTTTTTGAGAACTCAATTTGGAATTCCTGCGTCCCTCAGTGTCCTCTACTCCCTCATGTGTTCTTTAGTCTTTCTTCCACATCACCATCAATTTAATCTTTCTTACCCTCATCCTGGTCTCTTCTCTGCATGTGAAGGTTGGATTTATTTAAAAAGATGACTTTAGGGGCCTGGAGACATGACCAATGGATCAAGAGCTCGTCTGCTTTGAAAGAGGATCTGGATTTGTTTCTTTGAGCTCATGTCCAATGGCTCCCAATCACCTTTAATTCCAGCTCCAGGGGACCTGACTCTTCTTGTCTCTGTGGTCTCCTGTGTTCATACCCTGCCCCCACCCACATAATTAAAAATAATACATCTGCAGATGAGAAACAGGTTTCATTAGGTTTCGTTAGTCAAACAATCCCTGACCTTCTCTGATTCTGAGTCTGCCTGGATCAGTTTATTGGTTTTCCCCTTGAGTTCCAAGATCACCTCCCTGTTACCTGCCACTCTTTCCCCAACTGTCTGTTTCTCCTTCAAACGTCACCTCAGAGAGTCTATCTATGTCTGGCCCCTCTCCACTGCTTCCTAAACATCCATCTTTTTTCCCCCGTGCCATCCCTGATCCTCTAAGCGTCATCTCCAGTTCTTTTCTCTCCCTAAAGACCAGACCAGCTCAGTCCTGTTTGTTTTAGTCTACATGACATTAGACTTACTGTTCACAGCCTTGACCTTTCCGGCTTCCTCTCCATGTTCCATCCACGAAAGCCCGTCTCCTCCACCAAAGTGTTCACACACAACACGTCACGTCGCACATTTTAATTTTTAGAGCAAAAACAAATTCCACTGGAAAAGATACTGGAGTTGTCAAAGGCCCTTGTGTATCTGAGACACAGAAAAACAAACATTTCCCCCCAATCCTCTAAATTCCCCATCTATGTCCCCCTTACTTTGTGAATTTCACCTTAACGGATCTTTTCCACCAGATTATAGACGTAGATGTGGACGTCACCATCAAACTTGATGAAGTACACGGAAGGCTTGGCTGGAACTTGGTAAATGACTTTGCCGATCTTTTTGGACCCGTCGCTTCTGGTGAACGGCACACATTGACCTGCTAAGATGTCGCTGTCAACGTCTGACTTCATCTCTGCTGAAGGATTCTCTGGAATGATAAGGAGGTTACCTTCTGCGTAATCATCCAGGAGCTGGTAGATGTATAGGATGGATCTTTCTCGTATGTGATGTAAAACCTGCCCTTCATGACCGGTACCTGGGCTAGGACCACCCCCCTCCAGTTGTCCTTAGAGCCATCTTTGCCCTCAAATTTATGCTCCACTGCTCGGCCAACCATGACCCTTGCGAGATGGGCGTCTTTCACTTGAGGAAACACATTTCTTCAGCCCGAGGCACTTTGCCTCTGCTGAGGAACCTCTCCTTGAATGGGTAGGTCAGTGTGGGATTAAGTATCCCTCTCTCCACTTTAAGCAAGCAGAACAGAGAAAGGATAGCAAAGGAGCCAGAAGGGTGGCCACACTCCTCTTCTACCCTCAAACTATGAACTATGTGGCAATATCCACAAGTGTCTGCCCAGGGACACAGCACACCAGTCCACTGGCTTACTGTACTGTGCATCCTGACCCAGCCCCAGGTTTATTCCGCGAAGCTGTTGCATCTTCGACCGCAACAAGAATCTTTTGTGTAGGCAACAACAGCCACTTAGAAATAATATGTCCTGTTGTTGGGATTTAACTCAGTGGTAGAGCAGTTGCCAAGGAAGCACAAGGCCCTGGGTTCGGTCCTCAGCTCCGAAAAAAAAACAACAACAACAACATCAAAAAGAAATATTATCTCCTAAAATGCACAGGCACAGAAAGGAGCTTTGGCATTTTAGTAGAATTATGAATTAGATATTGTTAGCAAAGGATAATAAACTCTTAGGCTGACTAGCCTAGACCGTCCGCCGAGCTCTCAAACGTGGAAGACATCAGAACATATGCTTATTCTCTGTACGAGGGAAAACTTTTAGCTTTCTGGGCTACAAGGGTCCCCGTTATCTTCATAAACATATTTACCGAAAGAAAATGTCCTAGTCGTCCAGATTCTGTCTTCGGAAACCGGTCAGGCACCAAAAGCCTGTTGAACAATTGTGGGGTTCAGGAGCTGAACTGGCTTTCACAGCCCGCAGCGAAGATAGTGAACCCACCTTCAGGGGAGTCTAGCGCCCCCAAGTGGAAGAGAAGTGCAACCTCCGCCCTTCTCTCTGTGACATCATCCAGGCTCTGCTTACGTCATAGAAGCCCTCTCAGCCCAGTTCCTTCCCTAGTTACGCTTAGAAACTTCCAGCATCTAGGTTTTAGCTTCTCATGTAGCCTCGTGGAGACCCAAAATAAAGTCCCCACCTAAATATTCTGATGACTGGAGTCACAATCTGCCCATGTAGCTCTTTTCATGCTTTTTTTTTTCTGAAAAAGTCTTTGGTTTCTGAGTCACCAACATCCTTGGTGGTTATTTTCCCAGCTCCTATCTTTCCTTTGGTTATCTTTAAGCCATTCTCCGTATCAGAAATGTTGGTATCCTCTCTCTCTAAGGCAGCCCACTGGATAGCACCCCAAAATTAGCTTTATCAAAACCCACAATTACAGGAGGGCCATTTTTTTTCAAACAAAGCTGGAATTTGCCAGGATTATATGCCTTGTATTGAAGTAAATGGCAATCATGAATTATGGATTTTTTGCAAAGAGGGAGGAAAAATTATCTCCTGACCTGCTTCCAAAGTAAGGATAAACTGATGACAAACACGACATCGACCAGTAATTTTTTTTTAAATCTTTAACATTTACCAGCACTTCTGGTTACAAGGAATTTATTAGATCAAATGCAGCAAAACAGGATGAAATAGATGAGGTAATTTTATTTTTGAAATATCGGTAGACAGAATACTGGATGAAGGTAAGGATAGAATTTACCTGTAAATTACAGGGCACTTTAATTGTTTGTGTCACATAGTTCTTCAGATCTTCAAAGTATTCTTTTCAGAACCCTCCCCTGTCCCCACTACACTCTGACCCTCCCTTCCCTCTTCCCAATAATTCCCTTCCACTTTAAAATCATAATTTTTTAAATGTACTTAGAGCTTAACAACTTATTGCAGGTTTTAAAATCTGTCCACTTTTCTAAGTGCACCGTCTTCTTTTTCTCCCTTCTATCCTAGTTTTAAGCACATTTTCCTTCACACTTTGAGTTTTCCTCTCTGTCTGCTCTCATGACTCCTCTACCATTATGTGACTGTTGTCCACTATGTGGCTGACCTCAATGTGGGGTTAACTCACATGACATGATTTTTTCCCCCTTTTCTCCCCTTCATCTTCCTTCTCTAGGCACCTGCTGAGATTTACAGCCTTGGGGATTTTTTTCAAGCCTGGAAAGCACACACACACACACACACACACACACACACACACACACTCACACACACACACACATACACAGAGAAACACTCATACATACCCAAACACACAAACACACACACACATACAAACACAAACACACGCACATGCACACCCAAACACACACACAAACATACACATATACACACTCAAACACACAAATACAGAGAGAGACAGAGACAGAGACAGAGACAGAGAGAGACACAGAGAAAGAGAGCCCATGAGAAAACATGTAATATCATCTTTCTAAGAACAATGAACAGAGACAACTTTCAAAAAAGGGAAGAACAAGTAGACAACAAGAAGAACAATCTCACCATAGTCGTCAACTTGAGGAGGAAAGAGTTTGTCTCACTCTATCTTCTAGGTTCCCGTCTGTTACTGAGCGACGTTGGGGCAGGAACTCAGGCAGGACTCTGGAGGCAGTAAAGGAAGCAGAGACAACTTAGAAATGCTGGGTATTGGATTGCTATCCATGACCTACTCAGCTTTCTCTCCTTCTCCTACAACCCAGGGCCACCTTCATAGGGGATGACACTCCCCATAGTGGGCTAGACCCTTCCACATCAACCATCAAAAAAATTCCTTACAGATGTGGCCAAACGCCAATCTGATGGAGGCGATTCTTCAGCTGAGGATCCCTCTTCCCAGGTTGAGTCAAACTGACAATAAAACTAACCAGGACCCAGAATGCACATGCATTCTGATTGCCACACTGTGTGCAATAGACAAGCCATTGGAATAACCTTAGCTGTTGAACACTGGATGAATGGATTAAAAAATGTGATATACTTTGATGTGATTCTCATCTACGTGTAAGAGGAAAGGGTTTTGTTCTCAGAAAAATGGATGTGAGTGTAAAATACAATATGTTAAGTGAAACAAGCCAGACTCAAACAAAAGATTGTGAAATTTAGATTTTAATAAGTGATATTATGTGAAAGGGGGCATTTAGGAAGAGGAAGGGGAGCAGTAGGGTGTGTGTGTGTGTGTGTGTGTGTGTGCAGGTGGAAATGGAGGTGAATTGTGAGGATGAAGATGGCTAATGTACAGTATAAACCTGTACAAGGAGTCACAGCAAGCCCACTGACTTGTACATTTAAAGAACATCGATATAAGAGAACTGAGCCTAAAACAATGTTTTGATTAAATTGGGGTTTATAGTTTAGAGATACCGTAAAATTTATTCATCTTTTCCTTCCCACACATGGCTCTTGCTGTTTCGAGCTTGATACTGGTGACAGGATATGGCAATGAGCTTTGGTGTCTGTACCTCATCAATCACCCGGAATTCACGTCATTCAGTGAGGCTACCATGGGGAAGGAGGTAGTTAGAGATCTAACAGGTACACGACGTGGGAAGAATAATGCCCACCACCACTATAGATTTCCAAATATTCACCGTCATCTCTGGTTTGAATGTTTTCTCCCAAAAGTAATTTTCTGAAGATTAATCCCCAGTGGGAATGTAGTTGTGAAGAATTGATTAGGTCAAGAGGGATGCGACCTACAAATAAAGATCCATTAATGATGCTATTGTGGAAAAGGTTAAATTATGAAAGAGAGTTTGGTTCCCTCTCTTGTCTTCCTAGCCCATTGGATCCCTTCGTGGTGACAACATCCCACAAGAACTCCTTCCTCTGCAGATGGTCTCTTCATCTCCGATTTACAGGCTTCTGAATCAGAATCATACAGAATCTGCGTCATTATAGACTAGCCAATCGGTACCATTCTGTTTATCCATACAAGCATGAACATGCCTCAGAATTGTGAGCAGCCGGGTCATATGGGAAAGCGAAGCTGGCAGAGAGGACGAGGTTGTTAGTGCTGACTGAAGACAAGATGGGTTCAGGGTTAGCGTGTGTGCTCTTCGTGAAAGAAACAGCACAGAGGAAGAGTGTAGATTGTAAAGATGCAGCTTGGGAGGCATCAGACATCTACTGTTGGCCTTGTGGGGACAAGGAGCCATTAGGTAAGGGAAAGATCACCAGGGATACATTCAGCCACTGCTTTCGGCTAGCAGAACCCTTTTTAGAATCCTCATCTTCGAGGATGTAAAAGAAAACTGCCTGGAGTCAGTTGATCCATCAGTAACCATCAACAGTGTGTCCACTATTCCAGAGGGACCCAGGAAAAAGCCTGATCATGGAAGATCCTTTGCCTTCCAGAGATGGAGACGTCTCCCCAGCAACACTGGGCAACCCATCTACGTCGGTAATGTCCAGATCAGTGGTCCTTAACCCTTGGATTGAGACACTTTTATGAGCTCAAATGGCCCTTGCACAGGAGTCACATATCATATATCCTGTATATCAGACATTTACATCACAATTCATAACTATAGCAAAATTATAGTTATGAAGTAGCAATGAAATAATTTTACAGTTGGTGCAGCTGTATGAAAAGTTTAGGTTAGGAAGGTTGAGAACCACTCTTCCTGACACCTCTAAGATATGCCTGTCGGTGTGGACTGGAGGTATAATCCCTTTTATTCAATCAGGCAAATCCAGAAAAACCAAAACACCACGAAAAGGTTATGAAGGATAAACAGCCACTGCACCACAGTGTCAGGACTGTTGAAATGGAAATCACGTCACACCATGACCATCCCCCTGAATGAAAAGCAGAGGAGAAAAACCAGTTCCCGGGTGGTGGCACCAAGATAAAACCTTTGTCAGAATCGTCAGCAAGCATTTTACAGCCAGGATTCAAGCGTCGTCAATGAGAAACTTCCAAAACAAAAGGATACACGTCATCTTGGTGAGGTAATAGAAGAAACAAGAGAAAATCGAATAGGAACTCACTGAATTAAAACAAACACTAAGAGTAGGAATTAAAGGCATGTCTGGGCAAGATGAACAATGAAGTGGAGTTTAGAGCAGGCAGAAGGGGCTGGGGTGATGGCTCACTGCTTAGGAACTCTGGTTGCTCTTGCAGAGGATCAGGGTTCAGATGATCTGATGGACTCTTTGGTCAAAACACACACACACACATAAACAGACACACACACACACTCACATACACACACATACACACACAAACACACACACGCACACACTCACATACACGCACACATACACACACAAACACAGACACACACACACTCACATACACACACATAAACACAAACACACACACACTCACATACACACACAAACACAAACACACACACACCCACTCACATACACACACATACACACACAATCACACACAAACACACACACACTCACATATACACACAGACATACACACAAACACAAACACACACACATCCACTCACATAAACACACACACATACACATACACAAACACACACAAACACACACACGCACACACACCATAGAGATACATTTAAAAAACAAATTAAAGAAAGAAGGAGCCAGGTATGCCCTTTAATCCCAGCACTCAGAAGCAAGATGATCTCTCTGAGTTCAAGGCCTACCTGGTTTATACAGTGAGTTTCAGGCCAGCCCTACCTATATAATGAAACCCAGTGTCAAAATAAAACAGAAAAGAGTGTTATATTTATTTCTGATAATGTAGGAAACAGAGAAACTATTTCTACAGAGAAAGAACTTATTGTTGAGAGAACCAGTGGGCTGGAAGGAGACCCCAATTCTTTGTGTAACTAACTCCATCACGGCCTCAGCAGGAAGCAAGAATGGGTACAGCTAAAAGGAAGCAGGCGATTATGAGTAAAGCTGTGGACACGCATCAGCCCATCAGCAACAGAAGCAGGCGGAAAACCAGCTCGGATGAGATGACGTCACCAGCCAATGTCTCTGACTGACAGTCCCTAGTAGCACCTGGATGTTCTTTTCCTTCAAGTACCCTGGACTTTTCAGACACTCAGAAACCACAGAACAAACTGTGGCAAATGCCTAAGAAAGGATGTCTTCTGGGACATATTTGTATATACAGGTTTGATGTAGCCCAGGCTGGCCTCAAACACACTATGCACCCGAGGATGATTTTGAACTCCTGGTTCTCCTCCTGGTAATGGGACTCTGGGCATGGACCACCACACCAGGCTGATGAGGTTCTGTAGGTGGAGCCCAGAGCTGTGTGAGGGCCAAGTGAGCACTCTGTCCACTGAGCTGCATCTCCAGCCCCTCGGGATGTGTTCTGCTAATACAACAAAACTAAAATGGACGTCTTCAATGAGAGACAGGAGTCTCTCAGTCCAGAAACATTCAATTACTCATTCACAAGTAATACATATATCAAGAAACCATGAAAGTATGTAACAGTAATAAAAAAAGACTAAGATAGGAAACATACTATCAAAATCTGTGAGACATAACTATGGAGGTGCTAAGAGGAAATTTTATTTACAACACTAATTCTTAGATTAGAAACAAAGACCAGCAACCTAAATTTTTATCTATACCAGAAAATGAGAAAATAATTAATTCAATGAAAAAATAATTGTTAAAATTAACCCCAAAACACTAAAATAAAAAATTAACAAAAAAAGCCAATGAAACACAATTAGTTTTCTTTTTTAAAGCAAAGAATGATATTTTGTCTTCTCGATTAGACCTTGATAGAAAAATATAAGGTCAATTCTGTTTGGCGATTAAAAAAAAAAGAAAGAAAGAAATTGCCGTGTTTTAGAGTTTATGCAGAACACTGAACCTGGTACCACAGACAAAAATTTAAAAAAAAATCATCGTTTAAACCCTTTTTAATGACAGTGTTTATACTCAACTTGTCTCTCCTATAATCTGTTTAATATCAGACAAGATTTGCAGGGTGGCCATATGGAGATTATGCAGTGTTGAAATGAAGCACAGCATTGTATTCCCAAAACAGACTCTGGTTGAGAACATCATTGTTTTTCTCACGAGGAAACTAGCACAAAATCAAAGCTCAGTCTCCCGAGGCGTTGTCCCATCTTAGAGCCATTTCTTCAGACAGCACTTCCCATGTGTCATATTTTTCTGCAACTATCGAAACAGACTTGTTTGCTGCACTCTTTGGTTTGCCGTGCTGCTTGGCAGATCCTGGACCATCAGACATGATGAAACTTCTCGCCCACACCCCCAAACTACAGCACTGGTATCAGTGTAGAGGAAATAGGAGAGACAGAAACCAAAAAGGAAAAAAAAACCTGTTGTTGTTTGGAGAAGAGTCATGTAATAGGCCAAGCAGACCTTGGACAATCTATGTAGCCCAGGTTGGCCTTGGACTTACTATGTAGCCCAGGCTGGCCATGGACTTACTCTGTAGCCAAGGCTGGCCTTGATTTATGATGTAGCCCAGGCTGTCTTTGGACTTACAATGTAGCCCAGGCTGGATTTGAACTTGTGATCTTCGTGAGTATTGAGAATATAGGTATGTACTACCACACTCAGCTTTTTATCTTTTATTATAAGTGACTCAGCTGTGGTCCCTCATTTGCCAGCCTCCCTCAACCTCAACAACAGCGTCCACAATCACCCACTAGGATAATCCTGTCCTTTAACTCATCTGTTAAGGTCAGACTTTACAGGACAGAGAGTCAGCAGGGTCCTCCTCCTTATTAGAACACATTGGTGTGGTGGGATTTGAGTGATTGTTTGAGTGAGCCAGTCATACCTTAACCTGGTTCTGATATTATGACCAAGACAGAAAAAAAAAAAGGATAAGAAAACAAAAGTAAAGGAGATGGGTCCAACACCGGGACTTGAACCTTAGCAGTTGAGTAGATGACTCACAGGTCTCAGGTAAATGATGGGTAGGCTTTGTGGCCCACATAGAATCCCAGTCCAGGGAGGTAGAGATAGGGCAGATCCCCAGGGCAAGATAGCTGTCAAGACTAGTAATATTGGTGAACTCTGGGTTTGCCTGAGAAATGCTGCTTCAATGAATAAGGTAGAAGAGAAATGGATTAGTCCCTACATTATACACTGCACATGCACGTATGTACACACACACACACACACACACACACACACACACACACACACAGAAACAAAACAAAAAACCTTGGACTTAAGGCATTGCCTCCACTGTAGTAGCACATAGTAGGAGGTGGGGATCTAAATAAGTGTTCCTTTCCACCCCCACAAAGACCAACATACTTATGAACCCTCAACCCTGGATCTGTACAATCTGCTGTGGACTTCCAGATGTTTAGTTTAGTCTCCTAGCTCTGTAACATATTCTGGTGTTCTCTTTCAGGAATCCTGAGCTGGGGCTCGGATGACTTGAGCCTCACTCCCAGTCTTGCATCCAAGACAACTTTCAGCTGCCATGTACTGATCCTTGGAATTCCCTGTCAAGGTACCCTGACTTGCATTTCTCACGAGGCCATACCATGAAGCCAGAGAAAGTGCGGCTGTCTTACTCTGTCATTTATTAGCTTAGAGTATTGGGAAATTGGCTCGACCTTTAAACCTCACGTCCCTCATGTATAAGTGAGCAGGCGAACAATTCCAGTTCATCAGATCTACATTAGGAGTGAGTTAGAAAAACACATCAAAACGATTAGTGCCAATGTGTTTTATGAGTGATAAGCAGTATTATTTATATGATTTGTAACAATGGAAATTATGGTACCTGGAACGTAACGGTTTTCATTATCTTTGCACAGATGATGCGAGGAAAGCATCTAGGATGCAGAAATGCTTCCTTTTTTGCTTTATTTGCAAGAAGCATTTCCTTCTAATCCAATTATTTTTTAAAAACTTACTTTCCACTCCATCTCCCCTTAGGTGATTAGGTTAGAACGGGGTTTGGTGTGAGGGTTAAAAGACATGTTACAAAATATATCTACAAGATCAACTGTTGAGTTCAAATGGAGGCAGCCTCCATGGATAAGCCATGCTCCCCCTGAAGCTATTGATTTCTTTTCTTTTTTTATTTTCATTGATTTCTTGTGATGGCTAGTCTTGGAGGAAAGAACCTCCCTCGAGGAGCTTCCTCCATCAGATTGGCCTTGACTATGTCCATGAGGCGTTTCCTTGCCTGTTCACTGATGTTGGAGAGCCTTGTCTACTGTGGGCAGCACCGCCCTATGCGGGTGGGTCTGGACTCTGTAAAGGTAGTTGAATGTGAGCTTAGAAGCAAGTCAGTGGGCAGTCTCTGTAGTTCCTGTTTCACAATCCTGTCTTGGTTTTCCTTGATGATGGGCTGGAACAGATAAGATGAAATAAAGTTTTCCATTCAAAAGCTGGCTTTGGTGAGTGTATTTATCAGAGCAACAGAAAACCAAAATTAAGCAAAAATCACAGTGCCCGATGTGGGATGTCTTCCTGAAAGTTGCTGACCAGCTAGATCCCAAAAGCCCTCACAACTTTACAGGTTGTTGCCATTGATGTTCGTAGCCCTCCAGAACTTGATGGTAAGACCCTACTGCTGAGGACACTGAATCCTTTTGGTCACAGGTCACAGAAGGGTCAATCTGAAGTTGAGGTGGAAGCATCCTCTATAATGGATAGCCTTCATGGTTCAAGAAAGTGCTATGTAGGCTTCCAGGGGAGAAAATCATCTACAACCTTACTCGTGGGTGAACCATTCAAGCTAAAATGTCAGGCAAGATGTGCCCCTAATGTGTTAGTGGCATCGCAGTCATGGGAGTAACCTGTGGATTTCCAATTGGATACAAGGCATATTCCACACGAGGGAATACACACCAGGTTCTGTAAACTGGTCAAGAACCTATGGTTAGGGTGATATAGGCCCTATGAAAGAACCCAATGCTAAATACATTATCGAACTTCCTTCCAAACATCCATATTTGTATCTACAGATCAGCATTGCACTCAGCTCTCATCAGACAAGAAGCCTCTGACTACCATGGGCAGAGACGGACAGCTGGACAAAGTGCTGGGAATCAGTGGTGTTGGACTGTTCAGGTGGAAATAGGACATCTAAGTCTTCTCCTCCACAGCTCAGAGAACATCATGAAAGAGTGGGTGGAAGGAATATAAGAACCAGATAATGGGGAAGTGGACAGCAAAAGGATATCTTTTAGATTGGACCTAGTCATTGAAGTCTTGAACTGATGGCGGCTATGGTCATGGGCACAAGACTGGGCCCCTCAACACTTCATCACAGATGGGAGAGGCCATGAAGACCCTCCCCTCCCTTGGCAATCAATATTTTTTGGAGGAGGGTTCTATCCTGCAGGCTTAGATTTTTCAAGACCTACTTTAGTAAGAGTTCTTAAACCCTTTAACCTTCCTCTAGTCCACCAACCACCAGAGGCAGTGGAAAGGAACGGATAAAAGGGCAAACAAAGGACGACGTGGACATGCTTAGAAATAGTTCTCTGGGGCGATTTAAACCTTCATCATCAGGATATCAGTTCAGTTGACATGAATCAGCAGAGGTAGGTCGATCGACTTGCAAACACCATTCATGAATCACCAAGGACAGTTCAACCCAGAAGAAATTGCTGAGCTCTTCCAATCGGCCTGGGTTCGAGGAGGCAGCAAGAAGCCACCGCAATGTCACCACAAGAAGTTCTCTGGTGCTTTTCTCTCTACAAAGCCTTGACAAACAATGGTCAGTGAGGAAGGAAAGGTGAACCAATGCCACAGCATGGTCAATGAAGACCAGTGTCATCAAAGTACATTGAGCATCAGCGAAGAGTGTCAAGGCAAGCCAATGCCGTGTTGTTGCCCACTGTTGTCCAGGGTTATACTCGTACCCTTTCTAAACATCACATGCCCTTTTCCTAGGCAGCGACCAGAAACACCATGTGTTAGTCTCATGTGATCAGCTTTACGTGTGACTTAGTCTTTTTCCTTCACACTTTTTGTATTTTTATTTCTCTGTTAAGTTAGGCTTTGATGATGATGATGATTATGATGATGATTATTTCATTTTTATTATTATTTATTATTATAATTTTTATATTTAGTATATTTATTATTATTTTATTATCACCTTTATTATATTATATTATTATTAATACTTATTGTTGTTATTATTGTTACTATTACTATCATATATCTATTTGATATTTTCTATGATTCTAGTACTTTAACTGGTATCTCTTTCTGGTTGGGGAATATTGTCTCCAGAAAATCACATACAAATAGTTATTGTTGCTGATTTTATTCTCATGCTTTTCATAGTGTCCTGAACTTATGAATCAGGGACCCTGCCTCAGTTCGTTCTGATTGGTAAATAGAGATAATGATAGTCAGTGTCTAGGCAGGGCAGATAGAGCAGTAGTTTCAGGACGCTTGGACAAATGTCCAGAGAGGAAGAAGACATGGAGATTCTCCAGGACAGACTTTCAGGACAGAGAAGCAGCTGACATAGAAGACCATGAGAATAAGCAGACCCAGGAGAGCTGCCCAATAGAGTCCAGGGCAAGAAAGATGGGATATAGATTTAGCAAATAATAACATGGGAATATAAGTGGGGGATAGTTTAGGCACTCGCAGGTTAGGAAGTGGCCTTTCCATTGAGCTGTTAAAGGCATAGAAAAATATAAAAGCTGTATGTGTGTGGCCTCCATCCATAAGCACCCTCTCCCTATCCACTTCCTCTGCCCTGTTTTGTTCAAATGTGTTTCCCCCTCCGCAAAACATCCTCCTGCTGCCTCCCCAGCATGACATTCTATTTCCTGGAAGGTCCAGCCTTGGCACGACCAAGGGCTCCTCCCATTGGTGCAGAGCACGGTCATGCTCTGCTACATATGCAGCTGGAGATGCCAGTCTGTCCATGTGCAGTCTTCAGGAAGTGCTTTAGTCCACGGAGATCTGGTTTGTGACCCCTGTTGTCCTTCCTGGGTTGCAAGGCACTTCCGCTCCTTTAATACTTTCTCTCTCTTCTCCAAAGGAAACCCTGTTCTCAGTGCAATGGTTGGCTGCAAGCATCAGCCTCGGTGTTTGTCATGATCTTGGAGAGCCTCTCAGGGGACAGCAATATCAGGCTCCTGTGAGCATGCACTTGTTGGCCTCAGCAATGTTGTTTAGGTTTGGGGGCTGCATGCATGTGGGCTGCATCCCCAGGTGGTATAGGCTCAGAATGGCTATTCCTTCAGTCTCTGCTCTAAACTTAATGTCCATATCATGTCCTATGAATATTTTTGTTTCCCCTTTTAATACAGACCATCCTCATTTGGTTCATCTTTCTTCTTGAACTTAAAGCGGTATGTGAATTGTAAGTTGGGTAATTCAAGTTTGGGGTAGTGTGTGTGTGTGTGTGTGTGTGTGTGTGTGTGTGTTTTATTTTTGTATTTTGTGTGTGTGTTTGTGTGTTTTATTTTTGTTTTTGTTTGTGCATGTTATTTGGTTGTGGTGTGTGAATTGTATGATGGATAATTCAAGTTTTTGGGGTATTTAGTGTGTATGTGTGTGTGTGTGTGTGTGTTTGTGTGTTTTATTTTTGTATTTTGTGTGTGTGTGTGATTTGGTTGCGGTATGTGAATTGTATGTTGGGTAATTTAAGCTTTTGTGGTAGTGTGTGTATGTGTGTGTGTGTGTGTGTGTGTGTGTGTGTGTGTTTGTGTGTTTTATTTCTGTTTTTTTGTGAGTGTGTGTGTGTGATTTGGTCGCCTCATTCAGGATGGTATTTTATAGTTTCATTCATTTGTTATGAATTTCATGATGTCATTGTATTTGATTACTGAGGGGCTCTCCATTACGTAGATGAACCACATTTTCTGTACCCATTCCTGTGGTCAAATCATCTGGGTTCTTCCTAGCTTCTGACTATCATGAATACAGCTGCTGTAAACAGAGTACAACGTGTGTCCTGGTTCTATGTTGGGGCATCATTTGGGAATATGCCCAGGAGTGGGGTAGCTAAATCCTCAGCATATACTATGTCCAATGTTCTGAGGAAAGCCCAGAGTAATTTCCAGAATATTGTACCTCATTTCAATCCCACCAATAATGGAGGAGTCTTACCCTTTCTCCACATGTGACCAGCATCTGTTGTTAACTGAATGTTTGATATTAACCGTTCTCCCTGCTGTATCTTTTGATTTGCATTACCCTGATGAATAATGACGTTGAACATTTCTTTATGTATTTCACAGCAATTCAAAAAATTCTGATGAAAATTATTTGTTTAGATCTGTACCCCATTTATAACGGGGTTATTTGACTTTCTGGAGTATAACTTCTTGAGTTCTTTGTACATATTGAATATTAGTTCTCTTTCAGATATAGGATGGCAAAGATCTTTTTTCAAGGTATTAGTTGCCATTTTGTCATAATGACAGTGTTCCTTGCCTTACAGACACTTTGCATTATGTCAAGGTCCAATCTATCAACTCTTCGTAGTAAAGCATAAGCCACTGGTTTGGTGTTCTGTTCAAGAAATTTTCCATTTTTATCATGTGTTCAAGCTTTTCCCCACTTTTTCTTCTATTGGTTTGTGTTTATCTCTTTTTTCTGGATGCCCTTAATCCACTTGGCCTTCAGCTTTGTACAGCGTGATAAGAATGGATGGATTTACATTAATTTACACGCTGACATCTAGATGATCCAACACAGGTGTTTACTTGCCTGTCTCTGTACCAATACCACATAATTTTTATCACTATTGGTGGGTATTTAACTTGAGGTTAGGGATGTTGATTTCCACAGAATGTCTTTTATTTTGAGAATAGTTTCAACTTCCTTTTTTTTCTTATTCTAAATGAACTTGCATATTTCTCTTTCTAACCGTTTGTAGAATTTTGTTGAAATTTTCTTGGGGATTACATTGAAACTGTAGATTGCTTTTGGCTAAGGGCCATTTTTGCTATATCAATACTGCCAATCCATGAACATGAAAAGACTTTCTATCTTCTGAGATTTTCTTCTTTAAAGAAATTAAGTTCTTTTCATACGGCACATTCCCTTGCCTGATTTGAGTTACACAGAGATATTTTTTTCTTATTTGTGATTAGTGTGAAAAGTGCCATTTCCCTAATTTCTTTCTTGGTCTGTTTATTCATGGAATGTTACTGATATGTTTGAGTTAATTCTATACCCAGGACTTTGCTGAAGTTGTTTATCACGTGCAGTATTTCTCTGGTGGAAATTATGGACTCACTTAAGTATACTATCATATCACCTGAAAATAGTGATATTGACCTCTTCCTTTAATATTTGTGTCCCTTTGTCCTCCTTCTGTTGTCTAATTGGTCAGGCTAGCACATTGAGTACTATATTGTATAAGTAGGGAGAGAATGAAGAGCCTTGTCTAGTCCCTGATTTTAGAGGGAGATCTTCAAGATTCTCTTCATTTATTTTGATTTTTGGCTAATGGTTTGCTGTACTTTACCTTACTGTTGTTGAGTATGGTCCTTGAATTCCTATCATTGTAAGACTTTGGCAATGAAGGGATGTTTTATTTTGTCAAATGCTTTTGCAGCATCTAATGAGATGAAAATGTAATTTTTTTTCTTTCAGTTTGATTATCTAGTGGATTATGTTGTTGGAATTACATATTGAACTATCCTTGCATTTCTGTTATGAAGTCTCCTTGGTATTGATGGGTGATCTTTTTTATGTGTTCATGGATTTGGTTTCCAATGATTTGATTGACTATTTTTTGTCAATATTCATAAGGGAAATTGGTCTGAAGTTCACTTTCTTTATTGGGTCTTTGTGTGCTATACGTATTAACATAAATGTGGCTTCATCAATGGAATTGGGTAATGTTCCTCTGTTTGTATTTTGTGGAATATTTTGGACAATAGTGGTACTTGGTATTCGGAAGTGCTGATAGAATTTTCCACTAAAATCATTTGGTTTTGTGATCTTTTCCCAATTGGGAGCATTTTAATAAATGTATCTATTTTTTTTTTTTAGTATTCATGGTACATTTTAGATATTTTATCTGACCCTGACTTAACTTTGGTAACTGCTCCCTGTATAGAAAATTCATCATTTGATCCAGATTTTCTACTTTTCTTGAATATAAATTTCAGTAATACGGTATGATGATGTTTTGAATTTATGCAGATACTGTTGTTTTGTTTCCTTCTCATTACTGATTTTGTTATTTGGATACTTTCTCTGTGTCCTTTTGTTATTCTAGCTCAGGTTTATCTATCATGTTGATTTACCCTTGGATCCAGCTCCTGGTTTTATTGATTTTTTTTTTTTTGGGGGAGAGTTCATTTTGTTTCTCCTTAGTTTATTTCAGAGCTGAGTTTGATTATTTCCTGCCTTCTGCTCCTCTTTGGTGTATCTGGTTCTTTTTGTTTTAGACTTTTATATTTGCTGTCAAGCTGCTAATGTATGCTTTCTCCAATTTCTTTTTTTTTTTTCCAGTTCTGGCCTGTCAAATATTTACTCCACAGACATTATCTACAGAAGCACTTGGCCAATGTGTACATAGTGATCGTTATGCACGCCAAAAGTGTTTCGGTAAAAATGACGCTATATACAATCTGTACACTGATCCACCAGAGCGACTCTCCGTCTCCCGGGGGAGGAGCTATCAATACAAAGAGATACCTGAGGTTGCGTCTTCAACTGCCTTAGAACAATCCAAATATACACTTCAGGGCAGTTTGTGTTTAAAGATACTTTCTTTGAATATGTGCACTATGATTAAAATTAAAAACAATAAAAAAATAAAACAATTGCTTGAAGGAGAAGACCCTCCCCCACCCTATCAGAAGATTCCATCTGGCTGTGGCACGACGAGGCTGTCCCTGGATAGGTGCTGGCGCTAGCGGAGGGTGGGCCCCTCCGTGACACCTCTTCGCAGAGTCGGCAAAGGCTCTCGTTGACTTTTAAAAAGAAGGAAGATGAAGAAGAAAGGAAAAACCAACCAGGACGCCATGGGCTTTCAGTGCGCTGAGGCTCCTCCACCGCTCAGAGAATATCTCTGCAGCCGTTGTACAAGCTGTGCCACCATGGTGTCGGAGATCCCAGGGCAGGCCTCTTCCGCCAAGTAGATGGCTCCCCGAAGCTCTTCTATTGACCCCAAGTTCCCTCTACATGCCTGGCTCTTCTCTTTCAGCTCCGCAAACAGAGCAGAAATGATTGTGGACAAGCACTGAGAGAAGGGCCTCTTTGGGAAGTCTTTCATCTTATTTCTTTCCAAATCTGAGGGCTGAAGAGTTCCGTTCTCCAGATTCTTGGGGTCTTTCTCCCGGATGGTGAAGATCCAGTCCCCAGAGTCGCTGCCTCCAGACGCCTGGATATCTGTCTCCACATCTGAGTCCTCCGAGCTGGAGTCCTCGTGACTCTGCTCCGCCTTCCACCTCTTGTACCTGTCGATGAGCTCAGTCAGGTAGGACGTTTTCTTTGCATTGCGGATTATAAATTTGTGCTTCAATAACTCCTTAGCAGTGGGCCTGAAGCTGGGCTCCTTGTTCAGGCAGGCCTCCACGAACTCCTTGAGGGGTCTGCTGTAGCTGCCCTCCAGCGTGGGAGGGTTGTTCTTTGGGATAAGGAACAGCACCTTCATGGGGTGCAGCTCAGAATGTGGCGGCTCGCCTTTGGCCAGTTCTATGGCTGTGATGCCGAGGGACCAGATATCCGCCTTTGAGTCGTAGGCTGACTGCTTGATAACCTCAGGCGCCATCCAGAAGGGAGTGCCCACGAAGGTGTTCCTTTTTATCTGGGTATCCTTCAGCTGGCCAGCCACTCCAAAGTCAGCCAGCTTCACCTCTCCGTGTTCAGAGAGCAGAACATTGGCCGCTTTAATATCTCTGTGGATTTTCTTCTCTGAGTGTAGATAATCAAGTCCTTTCAGAATCTCTCATAGAATGGTTGCAATCTGAATTTCATCTAAAGGGCCAGGTTCTAACAGATCCAGGGCAGAGCCTCCACCGAGATACTCCATGATTATCCATAATTTAGTATCCTTGAGATAGGATCCATAATACTTGGTGACTTACGGACTGTCACACTGGCTCAACACTGTGATCTCTTGTTGAATGTCCTCTATCTCATCCTCCGCTTCTTCCAGATCAATGATTTTTATAGCAACCACTTTCTGAGTTCGATTGTTGATGCCATTGAACACCTCACCAAAGGAGCCCTTTCCAATTTTCTCCAGCTTGGTAAAAAGCTCTTCTGGGTCTGCTTTCAGGGTCTGCATGCCCAGCAGGCGCGACTGCACCGGGGAGTGGGCCATGGCTCTCGGCGCCGCCACTTCCTGGCCCGGGACGCGCGGAGTCACGCGGCGAGCAGGCCCGGGGCCGCGCACAGCCCTCGGGTGGCGGGGCGGGCTCTGGAGCCCGAGGCCACCGCACCCCGGGGACGGTCTCAGCGAAGGTTGGCGGGCCGCGGCCCCATACACCGAGCCTGGGGCGGGCAGCGGGGACCGCGGGAATGTCTCCTGATTGCGGCTGTTTCTCCTAGGCTCCCGCCGCTGCGCCGCCGCGGTGCTCGGTTCGAGCCGGGCGGCCTGGGCCCCCAAGCGCTGGCCGCCTGGAGCCGAGTGGGCAAGCACAACCCGCCGCGCCCCGCCCCGCCCCGGCCCTCGCGCCCGCCCCCGCGGCCCGGCCGGGGACCCCGCCCCGCGCTTCCGGGAGGGGGAGGGGGAGGGGCGCTTTCTCCAATTTCAATTTGGATATTCTCAGAACTTTAAGTTTTCCTCTTAACATTACTATCATTGTGTCCCATAAGTTTGAGTTTGTTGTGCCTTACTTTCCCTTAAACTCTAAAACATTCCTTTTCTTTTTCTTTAGTTCTTCCTCTACCAAGTTATCACTAGTAAAATAGTGTTCGACATCCATGTGTATTTGGGCTTTCTGACATTTTTGATGTTATTGAAGTCCAGCCTTAGGTCATGGTAGTGTGAGAAAATGCATGGGATTATTTCACTCTTTTGTATCTGATGATGCCTCTTTTATGACCAACTGTATGACCAGTTTTGGAGAATGTGCCATGAGTTCCTCAGAATAAGGTATATTCTTTCGTTCAAGGATGAAATATTCTATAGATATTTCTTAAATCCATTTCCATCAAAATCCGTTAATTTCTCTGTGTTTCGTGTTTCCCATTCCATGATCTGGCCATTGCAGAGTGTGGGTTGTTAAAGTCTCCCACGACTATTTCGTTAGCCTGAGCTTTAGTTCGGTTTCCTTTATAAATTTAGGTGCCATTGGATGTAGCGTATAAATATTAAGGATAGAGAATTGACCCTGGTGGAAATTTTTCCTTTGATGAAAATGAATTGTCCTTCCTTATCTTTTTTTTTTTTTTTTTTGACAACTTTGGGTTGAATTAGATACTGGAATGTGTGCTCCAGGATGTTTCTTCAGAACATCTTCGTGGAAAATTGTTTTCCAGCCTTTTATTCTGAGATACTATTTGTCTTTGTCACTCACCTGTGTTTCCTTTATTCAACAAAATTCTAGTTCTTCTTTATGTATGCAGTCTGTTAGTCTATGTCTTTTTTAATGGAGAAATTTGCATTGATGCTAAGAGGTATTAAGGAATAATTATTATGGTTTTCTGTTATTATTTTTTGGTAGAGGTGGAATTATGTTTGTGTGACTCTCTTGTTTAGGGTTTGTTGAAAGAGGATTACTTTCTTGCTTTTTATAGTGTGTAATTTCCCTCCATGTGTTGGAGTTTCTCATCTATTATCTTTTGTAGGGCAGGATTTGTGAAAATATTGTGTGTAAATGTAGTTTATCATAAAATATTTTGGTATCTCCAGCTGCGTTGATTGAAAGTTTTCAGGGGATAGTAGCCTGGGCTGGCATTTATTTTCTCTTAGTGCTTTAAATATCCAATCTGGATCTGAGTTTCATAGTCTGGTGAGAAGTCTGGTGTAATACTTATAGTTATGCCTATATATTTTACCAGACTTTTTCACTACTACCTTTAATATTCTTTCTCTGTGTTGTGTATTTGGTGTTTTGACTATTATGTGAAGGGAGAAATTTCTTTTTGGTCCAATCTATTAGGAGAAATGTATGATACGTTTATTATTATGAGCATTTCTCCCTTTAGGTTAGGGAAGTTTTCTCCTATAATTTTTGATGATATTTACTGGCCCTTCTTTATGGCAATCTTCGCTCTCTTTTATACCCATTATCATTCGGTTTGATATTCTCATTGTGTCCTGGATTTCTTGGTTGTTTTCCATTAGGAGCTTTTTGAGCTTTACATATTCGTTGATGGTTGTGTAAATGTTTTCTACATTATCTTCTGCCCCTGAGATTTTTCTTTTATCTCTTGTATTCTCTTTCTGATTATTCTGTCTATGACTTCTGCTTTATTTATTGCTTTTATTTCCAGTTATTGATCTTAGATTTTTTTTAAATTCCTTCATCTGTTTGACTGTATTTTCCTGTAATTCATGGAGGAATTTTGTGTTTCCCCTTAAGGGCTTCTATTTTTTACCCGTGTTGCCCTGTGTTGCTTGAAGAGTATTATTAGCTTCCTACTCAATATCCTCTATCATCATCATGAAAAATGATTTTGTATCTACATCTTGCTTTTTCAGTTTGTTTGGATATCCAATATTTGCTTTCTTGGGATAAGGAAGCTCTGATGATGCCAAGTAATTTTGGTTTCTGTTGCTTAAGATCCTGTGCTTGACACTTGTTATCAGGTTTCCTCTGGTGTTTCGTGGTCTTGCTCTTTTTGACAGTGCCTTGACCATCTTGTAAAGCTCTTTGTCACTGTTCCTATAGACTTCTTTTCTCCCACCAAGATGTGGGTACAGAGATATGTAGGACCAGATCAGCAATGGGTGCAGGCAGAAACAGGAAGTATCCTGTCCCAGAATGCTCTTGTTTTCTTTGTCCTGAGGCCTCCAGCCTGGTTGCTTGGAGCACAAGGGTTGGTCTCGACTGTTTTCTCAGTTGTGTTACTTTTCCTGGCCCCTGGCTTTCATCTCTGGACACAGGTAGATACTGGAAGGATCCCCTCCCTTACTCTCCCAAGGTTCCTGTATCCATAGGGCTCTAGGCAGCTCCCTCTCAGCAAAGGAATGTGAGCAGAGGTAATGGTTTCCCCTAAGTTCTCAGAATTGTCCATGATTCTGGGGGTCCAGGTTTCTCCCCCACCGAATTTGGGTACAGTGTGCTATTGAACTATGTCATCTCTGGGTGCAGCCAGAAACAGGAAGCTTTTATCTTGTTGATAGCATCATCCTAATAAATGGAAATATCAGGATAGGTATTTCCTGTATATGAAAGATATATTGAGGGGGTTGTCATGGGGAGGTGGATACAAATAGATACAAAATACACTTGAATAAGTGTGGTGTACTAAGATACATCCTGACTGGAATCTATGGAGAAGAATGACAGAGTCTGTATTATGTAAAATGGATTATGATATTGAGTGGAAAATCCTTCTAATAAACATAATATAATTTTAGATTGAATCTTTTCATCACTTATTTATATAACACATCTTCACTAGGCATCTAGAATTTCATTGACTATGATACATTAAGGATGCTAATAAGAAAAAAAAAAGACTCATCTTCCATAAACAGGCATTCTAGATTTTTCGTTGCATCTTAAACAGAACCATGGATAATTCTCAAACTTAGGGAAAACCATTACCTCTACTCCCTTAATGTAAAGAGAGAGAAAGAACTAAGAGTGCTGTCAAGCATGTTCTTACAGGTACTTACTTACATAATGGGTCCATGGTCTTTATTTTCAGTGAGCTGGGTGTTTGGTGGGGGCAATCTAAGTTTGAATTATAGGACTTATTTCTGTGTTTTATAACTTATCTTAATATATCATTTATCTTTTATAAAGATTTATATTTTATTCAGTGAGTTTATTTAATTTATATTGCATTTCAACATTTCTGCTGAGATTAGATCTCTCCAAAGTAAGTAAACTAAAGAAACCCATTTTGATATTTTACTAATATACCAGATTACCGCAGACGATGTGGCTATATGATTATAGGAGTGCACTAACTATGCTTCCTTTGGTATAGAATATGAAGATGAAACCAAAACACATGTTAAATAATTCAAATATGGTATTAGATATAATGGTTAATTTTGTAATTGGATGGATTCACTATCATTATAATTAGACCTGATATGATGTAGAGAATTACAAAGAGCTAATGTGTGACTATTTCAATACAAATACCTAATATACAGTGACTAATTTCAGTTTCATTGACATTTTTGTTGGGTCACAAGCCTTTAACAGCTGAGGTATTTTTGTAGCCACTAATGTGGAGATCTCATGCAAACTAAACATATTTACTCTATAGTATGCATGAGAGTTCAGAAAGCACATGGCTAAAGTATTACATCTAGGTATTATAAGCATAGAAAAACTAGTGTACTAAAATAATTTTAATTAATTTGCTAATTAATTTTTTAGGTAAGTAAGAGTAAATACTAGGATGAGAGAGGCTTCTTTGTATCTTACTATGAAATTAAGTGATAGATAAAAAGAATACAGGTAATCAATAGTTTAAACACTGTTTGACTTTTGCTTCACTAGAGATTACTTTCCGCCTCACCATAAATAGTATAGTCAAATCACCAGACAAAAGTATTCAGTATAAATGTAAATATATGAATGCTTGGTGTTTGTGTCCTCAATGAAATAATAGCAGGGAAATAACTATCATCCAAAGCCAAAACAAAAGGGTCTCCATGATGTACCTCATAAATATAAATTAAAGAGAAATCAGTATGCCAAAACAGTGAGCATAATATGATGTAGAGACATAGCCATCAACATAAGGGAGCTTTATATTATTATCAGCAGAGGTTGTGGTTGTTGGCTTAAGCAGGGTTTTTTTTTAAAACACATATACAAATGTAATGAGTAGTGCATAAAATAGAAGAATGGGTAGCATTATAGCACGGTGGCTATAATGTACAAAATTAATTCCTCATAATCACTTTCCACTAAAATAATCCAGTTACTAATTCTAAAGTCATAGAAATGCTCAACCCTGACAAATTACTCTTAAGAAAGAACTTTATGAGGAAAAGGTCAGCACCACAGACTACCATTACAGCCATGATCAGGCCCTGAAGCAGCAGTGAAAAACCTCTGGCCCTGATGGGGAACATCCTTAGGAGAGATGGTCACCAAAGGAGCTGTTTTGTCCTCACTCTTTCGCTTCAGTGTCTCAGCATGGGCAGCAACAGCATTTGTTCTGGGAAAAGCGAGGTCTGACAGAGGCCCCGACGTGGCCGTACTGGATCTTACACCCTCTGGAAGACCAGTTTTGCAGCTGGTCCTAGTTGGCCTCTGCTCCCTGCTGGGGACAGTCTACTGAGTGAGGCCCAAGATGTGGAGTCTAATCCCCTATCAATTATTTTAGACGTGTTTTCTTTTTCTCATGCATCGCTTTAGAACAGGCCTGTTTATCAAGTACCACTGGTCGGTGTAATTCATCAGCTAAGGAAAATGCTCAAATGGCTTTCTTTCAGACTAGTAGAATTTTAAAAGGCGGTTTTTTAATTACAGGCTACCCATAAGAGGAACAGATAAGCCCAATAAAGCATTTTATTTAGTGGGGGAATGACACCTGAGGCACAGCAGACACGTCTGAGTGTGTGTGTGTGTGTGTGTGTCTGTGTGTGTGTATTTGTGTGTGTGTGTGTCTGTGTGTGTGTATTTGTGTGTGTGTGTATTTGTGTGTGTGTGTGTTTGTGTGTGTGTGTGTGTGGTGACAGCAGTAACACTGTCAATTTCTCCCTGTCTACTCTTCAGGTTTGAAGCTAACTTGGAACTTTTAATGTGACTTAAACCTCAACCCTACACTTTTGCCTCCTTCTCTTTCCTGCATCCTTCTGTCCTTTTCTCCATCCTCCAGGGAGGGACACCAGAGTTCAGTTCACAGGGTAAGAAAGCCCACGTCTTGAAGATGCAGGCAGTCTTCTCTGTACCTCACGGGCTACAATGAGAACATGTCCACCTCTGAATTAGTTCTCCTGATAAAAGAGACACTCTGTTCTGGGTGTAAGCACAGAGGCATGTGGGGGTGGAACCGTTTCTGTGAGAGAATATCCTTCGGACACTGAGAAACACACACAGCAGAAGGCAGGGCATGAAGGTTGTGATAGACCATATCCTGATGGGGACTGGGAAGATTGCTCAGTGGGCAACAGCCTTTGCTCTGCAAGCCCGAAAAGTTCAAATTCTCTCTACACTTTGTAAAACTCCAAGCATGGCTACTCATGTCTGCAACATGGTAGGGTGGAAGCAGGTGGATTGCAAAGAGCATCCTGGCCAGCCACACTAGTCAAAATGGTGGGCTGTGGTTCACTGAGAGACGGAGAGTAGTGAGGAAGAAAATGCACATTCTACTCATCTCTGCACGTATGTACACACGTATGTGCCCTTGCACTTGGGAACAGGCACTCAACTCATACACACACATGAATCCCCCAACCACACCCCTGTCGAACCCTGAGTTCAGCCGCTCTATAACCTATGTGACTGAGTATTCTAGCAACACAAAATTTTACATTCTCCTTGTCATGTAAACCCCATTTTCTGTTCAGTTTACAAACAAGAAGCTAAACTTATGATTTCCCAGGCCTGGGATGGTGTGTCAAAGCTTTTGGTCTTTCTGGAACAGCATCTGTCTATCAACAGAGGGACTTCAACAGAGGGGCTTTCCAACTTACCCCCAGTGACATGGAGCCATTTGAGGGTTTTAACCGGGTTACTGGTGTGCTGATTTTTCCTTTTGAGAAGTAGATTGGACAGAATGTTCAACATCACTCAGTTACGGGATGACCAACACATCATAGCCTGGGAACAGTGAACTGAATGTCACTGAGGTTCTGTGTATGTGGAGTATGTTAAGACAGTGGATCTGAGAGAGAGGGAGGGAGAGAGAGAGAGAGAGAGAGAGAGAGAGAGAGAGAGAGGGAGAGAGAGAGAGAATGAGCTTGATCTTAAAATATCTGTTTAATGTATAATGTGGTCAGAATAGTACACCTCATACTTCAAATGTATACAGTCTCCATTTGTCATGCATACTCGATAAATCTCAAAAAGAAAGGAAAAGGGGAGTTGGGACAGAAAGTTCTGGAAGGGGCTAGGGAGAGAGTCTAGCAGTTAAGCACTCGTTCCCCAGAAACTTACATAGATGCCCCGTGGATGTGGAGACCATCCTATAAGTCCACCTTGGAAGGCAGAGGCAGGATGCCCAGAGCACGCTGTCTGGAAAGGTGACCCACACCAAAAGGAGCTTTGCCTGTGACTGAGAGTTGCTGCCACAGTGAACAAGACAGACAAGACATTAAGGATATTTCCTGAATGTACCTTGTTCTTCCACATGTGTGTGAAGGCTCATGTGTAAACTGGGTGACTAATTATTTCTCTCTCTCTCTCCCTCTCTCTCTCTCTCTCTCTCTCTCTCCATCACAGACACACACAGAGTCTCTCTTACACACACACACACACACACACACACACACACACACACACACACACAGAACAAAAAAGTTAAGTTCTGGAAGAGGGATGCCCAGACTGGATGGATAAAATCAGAAATAATAAATTGTGTTGGAACTCGCTGTGAAGGAAGAGGGGGACCAGAGGGAGATTTGTGAGGGTGGCTGTCTGCTTGTGCCAAAGTGTAAGGCCATATAAACCAAGTGCCACCTCCTCCAGGATCTCAAAGTCACAGCTCTAGCTGAGGTATAGTTAGTCAGTGATGCCCGTTGTGTGTGTGTGTGTGTGTGTGTGTTTGTGTGTGTGTGTTTGTGTGTGTATGTGTGTGTGTGTGTGTGTGGTCACTTTTGGGGGTGAATGCGACCACAAGCCCATGCTCATCAGTTCGCGATCACGAAAGTGCTTTGGGCCCCATCTTAAGTCATCACAGCTCTCAGTGCCTGAGGTTAACTGACTTCCACAAAGCATCTTAGTAGGGCTGACTAATGTTTCTTTACGTCACAAGGACATTTTCTACTGTAGAAAAAATACATATATTTTAGAATAGGCAGAGACTTGAAAAATGGAAGTGGAAGAAATATCACTACCGACTTTGCATTAAAAAACACATTTATTTTAGAATTCTCCAGGATAGTTGCAATTTCCCATATAAATTACACATGATTTCCATATATTAGCATCTTAGATAATCATATGAAAATAAAAGGAGAAATTAACCTTTGGAAAAAAAAAGTACTTTTTTCCTTCCCAGCTCCTGCTCCCACAATGACAACTCTGAAACTAATTATTTATTAACAAATTCCTGAGCCACAAACTTTGGCTCATTCCCGGACTAACTTATTTAACCCATTCAAACTATTCTGTGTCGTCTACATGGTTATTTACTGCGCTTTCATCCCCTTCCTTAGCATCTTCCTCAACATCTCCTTTAGCATCTGCCGCACCCTCCCTTTCTGGGTCTCCTTTTATATACTATGACCCAGAATCCTCTCTTCCTACCAGTGTCCCTCCTTCTATTTCCTGCCTCAGCTCATAGGTCATAGACTTTTTTATTGACAGGTGATGCTTAGAAGAGATTCTCTCTACAAACCTCGGTGGATTAAGATCAAATAAATGACTCATTTTAAGTTCTCGTTTTTACTTTTGTTCATGGGTCTTTTTGTGTTATGTCATGTGGCTGCAGAACCTGCAAAGGCCAGAAGAGGGAGGCAGATCTCCAGAGCCAGAGTCAGTTGTGAGGATGCTAAGGGTTCTGAGGAGCTGAGCCATCTCTCCAGCCCCTAAATGACACAATTTTGTCACATCAAGGGGAAAACTGGACACTACTACTCCTATGTCTTTTCACACTGTAGATTCCAATCCACACTGTATTTAGAAGCTATGTGTCTGGTAAATGTCTTAAAGTTTTTTTATTCCCACTTCGGGGGGTACCTAACCCTGCGTTTCCCCTAGACTTTGAAGGATGTCAAGGTATGAATGGCCCGTTTTCCAGGCTCTTTGCTTATGGTCCACCTGTCTGGTCTACTGAGCCTCCGTACCCGATCCTGCAGGTCCTCGATCTCTGATGATCCCCTCACCCTTGTGGATTCACGCTTTTGAACACTGATTTACATTTTTTCTTGTGCAGCCGTAGGGAGGTTTTGCACTAACTGATTTCGTTCAGCCTGTGCTATTTCACAGATAAAGGTCCGCTGAACTTTAAAATATTCATTTGAATAATTTAATTTTATATAGATAGTATTATGATCTGGTGTGGAATTCAAATATTTCGCCACCAAGGAACTGAATTTAGGACGTTGTGTAACCTTTTAAAAACCATTTTCTCTTTTTAAATTTTGGTGAGTGTTTATGTGTGTGTGTGTGTGTGTGTGTGTGTGTGTGTGTGTGTGTGTGTGTGTGTGTGTTCATGTGTTTCACAGTGTCCAGGATCCCATCTACAAAATCTGCACAGATAAATCCCAGAATAGACGGGTGGAGACTCTGGAACCTCCTCTACCCCAACTGAGGAACTACTGGGAAGTGATGACTACAGGGCAGAGGGCCCGTTTTCTTCATGGATTTGGCTTGTGATGGCTGTCCATGCTCCCCTGGATGTTTGTAACCACCCCACACATCTAGTCAGAACGAAATGGACTCAGCAGTTTCTATTACAATGCAGATGGAATTAGGAGGGAGGAAAGGGGAGGGACTGGAGAGGAGGGGATGGGGATGGATTCGCTCAAACACATTATGTGAATGTACCAAGTTCTTAAGAAAAAAAATTAAAACAAAGTAAATAAATAAGTAAATAAATCTGCTCATGTGTGCACATGTGCATGGGTTTATGTGTGTGTGGCAGGGGGAGGGTTGCAGCACCCTGCTACAAGAGGATACCATGCAGTATCTTTCTCTATGTCTCTCTGCCATTTTCTTTTGATGCACAGTGGAGGTTTGAACACGCTTGACCCATGAGAAATGCCACTAGTAGGGGTGGCCTTTTTGGAGAAAGTGTGTCACTGTGTAGGCTGGCTCTGAGGGCTCCTAGAGTTCAAGCTCTGCCCAATGAGGAAGATGGATGCTCTTCCTGGCTGCCTGTGGCTGCAAGAAAGAGTTCTGGGCTGCCTTTGGATTTAGATATAAAACACTCTCCAGGACCATGTCTACCTGGACTCTGCCATGCTTCCCACCATGATAATAACGGACTGAACCTCTGAAACTGTAAGCCAGCCCCAATTAAATGTTTCCTTTATTAAGAGTTGCCTTGGTCATGGTGTCTACTCACAGCAATGGAACCCTAACTAAGACAGGTTGTGTCTTTACCTGATCCCAAATTCTCATATTTTCATCCAGGCTGGAAGCGAGCAGACCTTAGTGATTCTGTTCCCCCTTCCTGTCCCTGCGGTTACAGGTTTCCCCTGCCTGTTTCATGATGACTGGGATCTGAGTACAGGTCTGCTTAGGCAGCAAGCGGTTTCACCCACCAAATGTCCTCAGACCCATCATGTGGTTTTTATGGCTTACCAGACTATTACTTTCAACTAGCAAACACAAATTAGAGATGCACAAGTCAAGTGCATCTTGACTTTACCTTGTTTCGGTATATTTTAGTTGCTTCAGTGTCTTGATTTCACATTGTTTCGGTATATTTGAGTTGTTTCAGTGTATTTGAATGATAGCTGAGGATTGGGAGAATTAGCGAGAGATGGGCAGGAGAAAGTGAGGATGCAAAGATCTATCGGATTCCTGCCACTTGCCCTTGCATTCAACATTTCATATTTAAAAGCACAACAACCACCACAAACCACAATAGTCAACAACAAGGCATGCATACAACAGACTGGCAGAGAAGACACTAAAGGGTATTACATACTTGTAACCTCACTTTCTATGCTAAAGTCTCATGTACTGAGCCGATGGATTTTGTTGTCAAACCCTGATGATTAATCCCTAGATGGGAGCCCCCAACACCGAGATGAATGACACCGTGGTCGATGTGATAGGCAGAGCTTGTGATTTTCTTTCCTTGTAAAATCAACCCAGTAGGGAACTAATAAAGACAGCTCACATATATCAGTGAAAGAGCCTTTCACACTGACTATTGGAATTGTTCCTATATATCCCAGTTCTTTGCATTTTATTTTCATTAGTGTGTTGTTTTCAGCGCCATGCTTGCTACATAGAAAACTGTGCATTTTCTTCACTGTGTATCTTTTGGGGGTGCACTCTGTAAGCTAAAGACTAAATCAATCCACATCAAAGGGTTCCTCCCTGTCCTCTTTACAGAACTGAAATTAAACGGTTTTCACAAAACATTTCGCACTTGCCTGGCTCATTGTCGTTAGGGCTTGAGTGTGAAATTTCCCCATGGTCTCAGCTGTGGGAACACTTTGTCTCAAGCTGATGGCACTGTCTAGGAAGGTGGAGGAATCTTTCAGACTGTGCCCTAGCAGAAGTAGGTCACTGGGGCAAGAAGGAGGGAGCTGGCTGGTTCTGACCGAACTCTTGGCTGCCTGATCCACCTAAATATAAGCAGGGCTCATGCAGGCTCTCAGTGACACAGATCAATACACTATGGCCATGTGGTCATTGCCAAGACAGTCTGAACCCAATGACTGTTACTGTGTGCCCTAAACAAACCTCTATTCCTTCATATTGATGGTGTCATGAATTTTAACACCTTGACATAAAAATAATGTAAGTGTATATCTGCGTATGTGTGTGTGTGCGTGTGTATGTGTGTTTGAGAGAGACAGAGAGACAGAGAGACAGAGAGAGAGATAGAGACAGAGAGACAGAGAGACAGAGAGACAAATAGAAAGAGACCAAAAGAGGGAGAAACTGCACTATATTAAGTACGTATAATTTGCTCCTTGAATCATAAGGCAGTCAATTGGTTTGATTTATGTTCAATATTTGAATTCTTTAAAGTCATACAGCCTTATATTACGTAGCTAATGCTAATAGTCTAAATTTTCTATTTAATAATAAATTGTCTTTATCCTTGAGAATTTCTTACATGTATACAATGAAACATGGCCATAAACTCTTCCATTTCACCCTCTGCTCTCCCCAAATTCCCTGCCAATAACCATCCCTCAAAATTCATATCCTCTTTGCCAACCTATAACCACTAAGCCCAATTAGCATTGGTTATGTACTTATGGGTGTGTGACCATCTACAGGCATGTGGGAATTCCACCAGTGACCAAACCCTCAGAGAAGAATGATTCTTTTACCCCAGCAGCCGTCAGCACCTGAATACCTCCTCAGTAAGGGATTCTGTCTAGTTGGTGGTCCTTTATAGACCTATGCAGGTGACCACAGCTGCTGTGAGCTCACGATTGCAGCAGCCACGTCCTGTCCTGAAGGCAGCAAACCGCAGCCCTTCTTCCCACCCTCTGGGTCTTACACTCTTCCCACCTCCGTGTCCAAGATGCTTCCCGAGTCCCAGGAGTTTAAAGAGACTGAGTGCTCATCCATAAATGGGGCATCTTTATTGCTTCCCACGCTAAACTGCTCTCTTAAGAAACTTTATTTTAGGGCTGGAGAGATGTCTCAGTGGTTAAGAGCACTGACTGCTCTTCCAAAGGGGCTAAGTTCAATTCCCAGCAACAACATGGTGGTTCACAGCCTTCTGTAATGGGATCTGATGCCCTCTTTTGGTGTGTCTGAAGACAGTGATAGTGTTCTCACACACATGGAATAAATAGATAAAGCTTTAAAAAAAGAATCTTTATTTTAAATTTTTACTGGAACCAGAAACTTTTTCTTTTTGTTAACCTTTATAACATTTTCACACACACACACACACACACACACACACACACACACACAAACACACACACAAACACACACAAACACACACACAAACACACACACAAACACACACACAAACACACACAAAAACACACACACAAACACACACACAATCACACACAAACACACACACAAACACACAAACACACACACACAAACACACAAACACACACACACAAACACACACACAAACACAGACACACACACAAACACTCACACACACAAACACACACACAAACAGACACACACACACAAACACACACAGAGAGATAGAGAGAGAGAGAAAGAAAGAGAGAGAGAGAGGGAGAGAGAGAGAGACAGAGAGAGAGGGAGAGAGAGAGAGAGAGAGAGAGAGAGAGATCTAAAGGACTAAAATATACTCCTAAGTGAAAGATAAAGCCCAGACACTTGACAACAGGATGGTGCAGAGTTAAGGGTGGAATGACCGTGGAGCCTCCAGAAGGCAGGAACCAGAGACAGAGGCTCTACCAGGGAGGGCGTCTCCTGTTTTTCGATGCCTTCATGACCAGGATTGGTGAACTGCAGACCAGCCATGTGGGTGTCAGCCTACAAAGTGCACTTTGTATGGAGACTGACGTGGTCTGCCCAGGCTGCCTTGGTGCCCTCTCACGTCTAGGATTCCTAGGAGAGTAGGAAATGATTCAACAGGTTCACTGAAGCTTGTGAATCTGGAATCTAGTGCTAAAACTGGACACTTAAAAGTTACTAGTTATTAGAAATTGTGTTTAAATTTAAAAATCATTTCCTCATTTGTGTGGGCTCATCCGACACGTGTAGGCAGTGCTTACTGATTGATCATGGCGCCGTACACTTCTGACCTCACACAGACCCTGACAAGGATTACTTCCGGTGCTGTGTGATTTATTTCTTCTCCTTCCAATGAAGGTGCAGACTTGAGCCATTTCCGGTGTCACCACTGAAATGACGTAGTTCCGGTCTCTCACAGGCTTCCGGCATCAAGGTTGAGTCCTTGACATGGGACATCCGTGGCACAGCACAGCGTTCCGTCAGGCTGAGCAAGAGGGATCTCTGGTTTGGATTGTTTTCTCTGCTCAGAGCACATGGATTAAATTCGCAGACGCCATGAGTCTATAGTGGCTTCTGTGAACTCTGTGTGTTATTATCTTTTCAAATCCTCTTAGTTCTTGGCCGAGTCGCTGACTGCTGCCTCGCTCTGTGAACTGGCCGTAGTTCTATTACAGCGATTTGATCGATGTGTCGCCTTCATTTGTTAGCTCTCGTAGCTCCATTTTCTGAGAAAGGCTACGTCCCTCTGTGCGCATGGCCTCAGGTGTTGGACGCTACTTCTTAGGAGGTCTCGGGCCCTTCCTTTGACGCCCTGCATCCCTGCAGACAAGGAGCTAAAGTCTTTGAAACAAAATCCAGTAACTCCACGGTGGCTTTTTCATGCCTTTTGAGAAATCCGAGGACAATTCTTTCCACTGGCAGCTATTCACACACGTTAAACTCTTTTTTTTTTTTGTTGTTGTTGTTGTTTTTTCGGAGCTGGGGACCGAACTCAGGGCTTTGCGCTTCCTATGTAAGCGCTCTAACGATTGAGCTAAATCCCCAGCCCCACACGTTAAACTCTTAAGTCGAGATATCCAACCTGCGTTTTAATCCTAATATCAACAAACACATGAGTTACCAGTAGATTTATTGAAAGAATCAAGTATGAGTTTGGACACTCCTTTGTCTCTCTCTCTCTCTCTGGAACACAATTTTCCCCTTGAAAGCTAAAATTTCTAATTTTATTCAAGTCCATTAACAATCCACATTGTTCTTAATTTTTGATGGGAATGACTTTAGTTATCTACATACTGACCTGCTCCACCCCCCTCTTTCCACGACTAAAAGGAAGGCTATTTTAAAAACAGTTCTGCCTAATGGAAAACTAGTTTTTTCTTTCGTCAAATATTATTTCTTGACTTCTGGATTTTTTAATACCAATAAGGCACCAACTGTTCTCTAGATGTCTCCCCGTCCCCATAGTACTTTATCCTTTGGTAAACATGGGGTGAGCCCCCTCTATGCTCATTATCAAATGCTTCTGATTCGATTTGTGGACAAAAGCAACCTACCGTCTGTCTTTTTCTAGTGGTTTTCCTTTTCAGGGAAAGATAAATACCAAAGCCTGCCTGAGAATTAGGATTCTTCAAAAGTCTCATCTCAGTGTGGATTCCAATTTCCAAAGTTGACATTCATTAAGGGGAACGGATATGAACTTCCCATCATGGTTTGGATGCGTATTATTATTTCTTGTTATATTTGTTTTCCTTTGTGACTTGAGATGTAAGCTACCCACAGACAAAAAGAGCTATCGAACCAAGTTCCCGTCTTCCCCTCTCTGTAAGTTGAGATTTCTAAGGCTGAAGAGGAGAATAAAGCAAAATGAAGCAAGTCTGCAGATGTTGTCCACGTACTTCCTAGTACAAGAAACAGAGAGAGACATGTTCCATGAACACGTGTATCAGATGGACCAATGAGACTGTAGGGGCCCTGGCTAGATCTAAAATCCCTGTAAATGGTGTGTGTGTGTGTGTGTGTGTGTGTGTGTGTGTGTAAACCTATGTGTATATGTATATGTATATATGTATGTATGTCTTAGGGTTTTACTGCTATGAAAAGAAACCATGACCAATGCAAGTCTTACAAGGACATTTAGTTGGGGCTGGCTTGTAGGTTCACAGGTTCAGTCTATTATCATCAAGGCAGGAACATGGCAGCATCTAGGCAGGCATGTGCAGGAGGAGCTGAGCGTTCTACATCTTCCTCTGAAGGCTGCGAGAAGACTGGCTTCCAGGCAGCTAGGGTGAGGTTCTTAAAGCCCTGGCCCACAGTAACACACCTACCCCAACAAGGCCACACCTACTCCAACAAGGCCACACCCACTCCAACAAGGCCACACCCCCTAGCAGTGCCACTCCTATTTGATACTATTTGTCTTCAAACTTGAAACTCATTCATAAAACTGTCCAATGGACAACAGGTAACTTTAATGAAATAAATACAGAAGTATTAGAAAGATAGACAGGAAGATGTGTGCCTTAGTTACTGTTCTATTGCTGTGAAGAGACACCGTGACCACATCAATTTATGAAAGGAAACATATAATTGCCGTCTTACAGTTTCAGAGGGTAAGTCCATGGACCATCGTGGTAGACACCATGACAGCAGGCTGGCAGGCAGGCAGGCCTGGCTGTGTAGATCCTGAGAGCTCACATCCTGCTCCCCAGATGAGAGAGAGAGTGTGAGAGAGAGAGAGGGAAAGAGAGAGAGGGAGAGAGAGCGAGAGAGAGGGAGACAGAGGGAGAGAGAGAGAGAGAGGGAGAGGAAGGGAGAGGGAGAGAGAGGGAGAGGGAGGGAAGGAAGGAGAGGGAGGGAGAGGGACAGGGAGTGGGAGATGGAGGGAGAGGGAGGGAAGGAGGGAGAAGGAAGGAGGGAGGGAGGGAGGGAGAGAGAAGCCTGGAGGGCTTTTGAAATCTCAAGGCCCCCACCTCCCATTGACACATCTCTTTTAACAAAAACACAACTCCCAATCCTTTCTAAACAATCCACAAACTGGAAACCAATCACATTCAAGTATTTGAACCTCTGAGGGTCACACTTATTCAAAATCCTAAAGTATGTTTTTTTTTTCTTTTAAAAGAAATCAAGTAATGAGTGTCCATCCCATTTGGTGGTATATTTCATCGTCACATTTCATTTCTCAGAGTTTAGGGTTATTTGCATAACAAGTATCCAATCAAGCCATCACTCTCCCATAAGCCAAAGGCATCATCCCTCCCCTTTCTATTGATTATCCACATAGGGGTTACGGAAACATATCCCTTCATCCTGATATAGTTCAAAGCATGGGGAGCTATTGATGTGCAATTAATTGCTATTCATATTGGATTAAACAGAAGCCAACATGATTGAGTCTATTGTTGCTGGGAGCTGAAGATTTCCCTTCCATTTAATAAAACGTGATAAATATGATTTTATCACACAAGCCTAGAAACCCCAACGAAGCATTTAGTTTATGTTTTTTTTCAGTATTTCCAGATCATTCTCTGTGATACACACAAACCTAGAGGAGGAGAACTGTGTGGAGTCACTGACACACACTCAACATTGGATTCATTTGCACAATAAGGAGATATATCGTGTCCTCTGAGAGTTGGCCCCAGGACTCCCAATGATCTAAAAGTCCTCAGGTTTTTTGGATAAAACGACATTGCATTTGCATATAACCTATGCAAGCCTCTCGTATACTCTAGTCATATTTATATGTGTTTGTGTTTGCATGTGCGTGTGTGCCTAGAGACATGTAAGTGCAGAGGCTGGGGGAGGGTAGAGCGTGTTCTGATCCTTCACTACCTACTTTATTCCCTTGTGACAGGGTCCCCTGCTGAACCTGAGGTGAGGCTCACTGTCAGGATTCCCCGGTCATCCTCCTGTTCCCATACCAAGCCCTGGTGTTTGCATGTGTGACCACAAACTTGGCTTTACCCCTCTGCAGTCTCCCCAGAACCTCCTACATTTTAAATAATCTCTGAATTACTTTTGTACTTAATGAAATGAAATCATGAGGGGCTGTTATTTAGGAGATGATAAGAAAAATGGTTTGTATGTGTTCAGTACAGATATGATATTTTAAAAACCACTTTTATTAGTTCCGTACATTATATATTGATAGAATTTACTTCTCACGTCTCTTCCTAACTCCTCCCAGATCCATATCCACCTAGTCCCTTCTCCCAACTTCAAGCTCTCTTTCTCCCCTCTGTAATAACCCACTCAAGTCATTTATGCTGCCCATAAATTCATGGACATTGGGCAAGCCCCTGGAGCCTGGACAGCTTATCACCAGCTATATCTTTGTAGGAAACTGACTCTCCCATTCCTGTCAGCTAGGGCTGAGGGATAGTGTTCCTGTCGTGTATAGAAGACACTGCTTTGTTCTGGTTCTCGCTGACATCTGTATCTTATATTTCCACCCCCTCTTCCTTGGGGGTTCCTAAGACTCAACTCCTTCCCTTTTTGACTCTCTCTGTGAGTCTGTGTATATGCGTGTGTGTCTATATTATAGATGTCCCATTTTACATTCAAACCAACACATGGTGGGGGGCATCTTTACAATTGACTGCTGATGGTATCTCACCCCAGACAAAATGCTGCAATGCAGACATGGTGTAGCTCAGTCCCTGAAAGAAATGGGGGATGTTGAGAAACCTACCCAGCTGTTTCTAGTGTGCGGTGACGTTTAGACCTCTGACACAACCTTCTGTCCCTACCTTATGGGTTTAAGATACACATTGTCCCAGTGCAATATTCAAAGGTGGGACTATGAAAGGCGATTGGACCCTGTGGGCTGTAATCAATGAGTTCATCTGTTGATGGATGTGTATGAAGGTGGCGGGAAACGAGGAGATAGGAAATTAAGGGAAGTGGTCATTTGGGACATGCCTTGGAGGGTGTTTTTTTGTCCTTAGTCTCTTCCTGTGTTGGTGCTTCTTGGATGACAGTGAGGTTAGCAGTTGAGCTCTATCGTGCCCCTTTCATGGTCATGTGACCATGGACCAAAAACTATGAAATCATGAACGAAAATAAGTTTGTTTACTATGTGAGTTGCTAGGCAACTTGTAAGAGTGATGAATATGATTAACATGAAAGTGGCCAAATGTGGTGCTGACCATATCAAGTCAAGTCCAGATTTGATGTAGGTGGACCCATGACTTAATCCTTTAAACTCTTTGTCTGGAGGCTGCACATTAAGAGAAGACCCAATGTTTCCCAAGTGGTTTTATCCAGAAGATTCTGCCAATGTATCTGTTGTCTTAGCAAATCAAGTACCTTGCTGCTTCCCATTCTGGTCCTTCTCCTGACTTCACTTCTGTGTTTTTAACAGACTTCGATATTGTATGAACTGCTGGGAAATGAGTATTAAAAGGAAGGTATAAATTTTGCTTTAAAATCATTAAATTACACACTTAAATTTAATGGATTTTTAAGTATGTAAATTATACTTCAATAAAGCTGCAGAAAAGGCTTGGCCAACTGTGATGCTTCTCCTGTGATTTGCTAATTGTCATAGTTCCTGTGCCTTTCCATCTTTTTTTTTTTCCGTGCCATCCCTGCTCCTCTAAGCCTCATCTCCAGTTCATTTCTCTCCCTAAAGACCAGACCAGCTCAGTCCTGTTTGTTTTAGCCTATGTGACATTAGATTACTGTTCACAGTCTTGACTTTTCCAGCTTCCTCTCGATGATCCATCCACCAAAGCCCATCTCCTCCACCAAAGTGTTCACACACAACACGTCACATCGCATATTTTGATTTTTGAGCAAAAACAAATTCCACTGGAAAAGATACTGGGGTTGTCAAAGGCCCTTGTGTATCTGAAACACATAAAAACATTTTCCCCACAATCCTATGATTTACCCATCTATGTCCTCCACACTTTCTGAATTTCACCTTAACAGATCTTTTCAACCAGATTATAGACTTAGATGTGGACGTCACCATCAAACTTGATGAAGTACATGGGAGGCTTGGCTGGAACTTGGTAAATGACTTTGCCGATCTTTTTGGACCCGTCGCTTCTGGTGAACTGCACACATTGACCTGTTAAGATGTCGCTGTCAACGTCTGACTTCACCTCTGCTGGAGGAATCTCTGGAATGATACGTAGGTTACCTTCTGGGTAATCATCCAGGAGCTGGTGGATGTAAAGGGCTGGATCTTTCTCGTATGTGATGTAAAACCAGTCTTTCATGATCGGCACCTGGGCTAGGACCACCCCCCTCCAGTTGTCCTTAGAGCCATGTTTGCCCTCAAATTTATGCTCCACAGCTCAGCCAACCATGGCACTTGAGAGATGGGCGTGTTTCACTTGAGGAAACACTACTTCGTGAGGCAAGACCTTAAGCTTTAAAATCTTCTCATCGCTGTGAAGTCCCAGTCCACAGACACAGTCAATTCCATCATACTTGACAAGATAGAGAGAGGGATTTGTTGGCAGTTAATCTAGAATGATGGCCTTCCATTGGGTGACAGGCTCATCTCCTTCCTTCCATCCGTGAGAAATTCTGCAGCCCACAATGTTCCCCAGGGCCTGGGGAGAAGGCCTCCTCTTCCTTTCGTTTCTGGGTGGATGGTGTGCTCATCCTCCTCAGAGACATCCTCTTCTTCATGGCTGTAGACCTAGTGTGGTAGGCCACGGCATCCTGGTCCACTGTCTTGTGGCTATCGTTCTGTGTTCAGGCTTCATACTTGCCCGTGGCCTGGGTTTGAAGAGCTCGCCTGCTTAAACCAGACACAATGCTGTTGCCTCTGTCATGTGAGTGCCTGCAAGAACAATGGGGGTGGGGTGGGGAGGGCGCTGGACCAAGGCTCTTGTCTAAGAGAACTTTGGAGCAGCTGAGGAAGGCGATGGTAGACAGGGTTGAGCATCTGAATCTAATTCTGTCGTAATCAGAAGTTCATAAGATGGCTGGGCAATGGTGGAGCACACCTTTAATTCCAGCATTCAAGAGGCAGAGGGAGGCAGACCTCTGTGACATCAAGGCCAGCCTGGTCTACAGAGTTAGTTCCAGGATAGCCAAAGGTACCGACAGAAAAACCCTGTCTCAAAAATCAAAATCTAAAGTTCAAAGGGAAATGAACAAATGGTCCTCTCAGCTCAGAATAACATATTCAGACACATTTCTTCACCCCGAGGTACTTTGCCTCTGCTGAGGAACCTCTCCTTGACTGGCTAGGTCAGTGTGGGATTAAGTATCCCTGTCCCCACTTTAAGCAAGCAGAACAGAGAAAAGATAGCAAAGGAGCCAGAAGGATGGCCACACCCCTCTTCTACCCTCTAACTATGAACTATGTGGCAACATCCACAGGTGTCTGCCCAGAGACACAGCACACCAGTCCACTGGCTTTCTGTGATGTGCATCCTGACCCAGCCCCAGGTTTATTCCGCGACGCTGTTGCATCTTCCACCGCAACAAGAGTCTTTTGTGTAGCCAACAACAGCCATTTAGAAATAATATCTCCTGGGGTTGGGATTTAGCTCAGTGGTAGAGCAGTTGCCTGGTAAGCACAAGGCACTGGGTTCGGTCCTCAGCTCCGAAAAAAAAAACCAAAAAAAAAAAAAAAAAGAAATATTTTCTCCGAAAATGCACAGGCACAGAGAGGAGCTTTGGCATTTCAGTAGAATTATGAATTTGTTAGCAAATTATAATAAACTCTTAGACTGACTAGCCTAGACCATCCGCCGAGCTCTCAAACGTGGAAGACATTATAACATACGGTTAGTCGCTGTACGAGGGAAAACTTTTAGCTTTCTGGCCTACAAGGGTCCCAGTTATCTTCATAAACGTATTTACCGAAAGAAAATGTACTAGTCGTCCAGATTCTGTCTTCGGAAACCGGTCAGGCACCAAAAGGCTGTTGAACAATTGTGGGGTTCTGGAGCTGAACTGGCTTTCACACCCGGCTGCGAAGATAGTGAACCCACCTTCAGGGGAGTCTAGCGCCCCCAAATGGAAGAGAAGCGCAACCTCCGCCCAGTGCTCTGTGACATCATCCAGGCTCTGCTTACGTCATAGAAGCGCTTTCAGGCCAGTTCCTTCCCTAGTTACACTTAGAAACTTCCAGCATCTAAGTTTTAGCTTCTCATTTGGCCTCCTGGAGACCCAAAGTAAAGTCCCCACCCAAATATTCTGATGACTCGAGTCACAGTCTGCCCAAGTAGCTCTTTTCATGCATTTTTTTTCTGAAAAAGTCTTTGGTTTCTGAGTCACCAACATCCTTGGTGGTTATTTTCCCAGCTCCTATCTTTCCTTTGGTTATCTTTAAGCCATTCTTCGTATCAGAAATATTGCTAGTCTCTCTTTTTGAGGCAGCCCACTGGATAGCACACCAAAATTAGCTTTATCAAAACCCACAATTAGAGGAACGCCATTTTTATTCACACAAAGCTGGAATTTGACAGCATTAAATACCTTGTATTGAAGTCAATGGCAATCATGAATTATGGATTCTATGCAAAGAGCAAGGAAAAATTAGCTCCTGGACCTGCTTCCAAAGTCGGGATAAACTGATGACAAACCCGATATGGACCAGTCATATTTTAAATGTCTTTAAAATTTACCAGCACTTCTGGTTACAAGGAATTTATTAGATCAAATGCAGCAAAACAGGATGAAATAGATGAGGTAATTTTGTTTTTGAAATAGGGCTTGACAGAATACTGGATGCAGGTAAATATGGAATTTACCTATAGATTACAGGGCACTTTAATTGTTTGTGTCACATAGTTCTTCAGATCTTCAAAAGGATTCTTTTCAGAACCCTCCCCTGTCCCCACCACACTCTGACCATCCCTTCTCTCTTCCCAATAATTCCCTTCCACTTTAACAGTATAATTTTTTTTAATTTTATAACTTAGAGCTTTTCAACTATGGCAGCTTTTTAAAATCTGTCCACTTTTCTAAGTGCAACGTCTTCCTTTTCTCCCTTCTATCGTAGTTTTAAGCACATTTTTCTTCACACTTTGAGTTTTCCTCTCTCTCTGCTCTCATGACTCCTCTGCCATTATGTGATTGTTGGTCCACTATGTGGCTGACCTCAATGTGGGGTTAAGTCAAAGGACGTGATTTTTCCCCCTTTTCTCCCTTCATCTTCCTTCTCTAGGCTCCTGCTGAGATTTACAGCCTTGGGGATTTTTTTAAGCCTGGAAAGCACACACACACACACACACACACACGCACACACTCACACATACACACATACACACAGAAACATACATACACAAACACAGAAACACACACATACATACACACACAAACACACACACAAACATACACATATACACACTCAAACACACAAATACAGAGAGAGACAGAGACAGAGAGAGACACGGTGAGAGACAGAGAGCCCATGAGAAAACATGTAATATCATCTTTCTAAGAAAAATAAACAGAGACACCTTTCAAAAAAAGGGAAGAACAAGTAGACAACAAGAAGAACAATCTCATCATAGCCGTCAACTTGAGGAGGAAAGAGTTTGTCTCACTCTATCTTCTAGGTTCCTGTCTGTTACTGAGTGACGTTGGGGCAGGAACTCAGGCAGGACTCTAGAGGCAGGAAAGGAAGCAGAGACAACTTAGAAATGCTGGGTACTGGATTGCTGTCCATGACCTACTCAGCTTTCTCTCCTTCTCATACAACCCAGGGCCACCTTCATAGGGGATGACACTGCCAAAAGTGGGCTAGACCCTTCCACATCAACCATCAAAAAAAAAAAAAGAAAAAGAAAACATTCCGTAGATGTGGCCAAAGCCCAATCTGATGGATGCAATTCTTCAGCTGATTCTCCTTCTTCCAGATTGAGTCAAACTGACAATAAAAACGAACCAGGACCCCTTCACATCCATTCTGATTGCCATACTGTGTGCAATAGACAAGCCATTGGAATAACCTTAGCTGTTGATCACTGGATGAATGGCTTAAAAATGTGATATACATTGATGTGATTTTCTTGTATATGTAAGAGCAAAGGTTTTGTTCTCAGAAAAAAAAGATGGAACTGTACAATACAATATGTTAAGTGAAACAAGCCAGACTCAAACAGACGACTGGGAAATTTAGATTTTAATAAGGGATATAAAGTGAAAGGGGGCATTTAGGAAGAGGAAGGGGAGCAGCAGTGTGTGTGTGTGTGTGTGTGTGTGTGTGTGTGTGTGTGTGTGTGTGTAGGTGGAAATGGAGGGAGTTGTGAGGATGAAGATGGCTAAAGTACAGTATAAACCTGTACAAGGAGTCACAAGCAAGCCCACTGACTTGTACATTTAAAACACCTCAATATAAGAGAACTGAGTTTAAAACAATGTTTTGATTAAATTGGGGGTTTATAGCTTAGAGATACCGTAAAGTTTATTCATATTTTCCTTCCCACAGGTGGCTCTTACTGTTTCGAGCTTGATACTGGTGACAGGATATGGCAATGAGCTTTGGTGTCTGTACCTCATCAATCACCCGGAATTCACGTCATTCAGTGAGGCTACCGTGGGGAAGGAGGTAGTTAGAGATATTAAGGGTACACGACGTGGGAAGAATAATGCACACCCCCACTATAGATATACAAATATTCACCCTCATCTCTTGCTTGAATGTGTTTACCCCAAAGTAATTTTTGAAGATTAATCCCCAGTGGGAATGTAGTTGTGAAGCATTGATTAGGTCAAGAGGGATGCAACCTACAAATAAAGATCAATTAATGATGCTATTGTGGAAAAGGTTAAATTATGAAAGGGATTTTGGCTCCCTCTCTTGTCTTCCAAGCAAATTGGATCACTTCTGTGGTGACCACATCCCACAAGAACTCTTTCCTCTGACGATGGTCTCTTCATCTTGCATTTACAGGTTTCTGAAAAAGAATCATATGGAATCAGCATCATTATAGACTAGCCAATCGGTGCCATTCTGTTTGTCCATACAAGCGAGAACATTCCACAGAATTGTTAGCAGCTGGGTCATATGGGAAAGCGAAGCTGGCAGAGAGGACTAGGTTGTTAGTGCTGACTGAAGACAAGATGGGTTCAGGGTTAGCTTGTGTGCTCTTCATGAAAGAAACAGCACAGAGGAAGAGTGTAGATTGGAAAGGTGCAGCTTGGAAGGGAGTCAGACATCTACTGTTGGTCTTGTGGTTACAAGGAGCCATTAGGTAAGGGAAAGATCGCTAGGGATAGCTTCAGCCACTGCTTTTGGCTAGCAGAACCCTTTTTAGAATCCTCATCTTCGAGGATGTAAAAGAAAACTGCCTGGAGTCACTTGATACATCAGTAACCATCAAGAGTGTGTCCACTATTCCAGAGGGACCCAGGAAAAAGCCTGATCGTGGAAGATCCTTTGCCTTCCAGAGATGGAGACTTGTCCCCGGCAACACTGGGCAACCCATCTACGTCGGTAAGGGCCTCCCACTAAGTCCAGATCAGTGGTTCTTAACCCTTGGATTGAGACCACTTTGGGAGCTCAAATGGCCCTTGCACAGGAGTCACATATCATATATCCTGTATATCAGACATTTACATTAAAATTCATAACTATAGCAAAATTATAGTTATGAAGTAGCAATGACATAATTTTACAGTTGGTGGATCTATATGAAAAGGTTACGTTAGGAAGGTTGAGAACCTCTCTTCCTGATTCCTCTAAGATATGCCTGTAGGTATGGACTGGAGGTATAATCCCTTTAATTCAATCAGGCAAATCCAGAAAAACCAAAACACCACCAAAAGGTTATGAAGGATAGACAGCCACTGCACCCACAGTGTCAGGACTGCTGACATCTTAGACAAATGATGTCAAAATGGAAATCACGTCACACCGTGACCATCCCCCTAAATGAAAAGCACAGGAGAAAAACCAGTTCCCTGATGGTGGCACCAAGAGAAAACCATTGTCAGAATCGTCAGCAAGGATTTTAAACCTGGATTCAAGCGTCGTCAATGAGAAACTTCCAAAACAAATGGATACACATCATCTTGGTGATGTAATCTTATAAACAAGAGAAAATCGAATAGGAACTCACTGAATTAAAACAAACACTAAGAGTAGGAAGTAAAGACAAGTCTGGGTAAGATGAACAATGAAGTGGAGTTTAGAGCAGGCAGAAGGGGCTGGGAGACGGCTCACTGCTTAGGAACACTGGATGCTCTTGCAGAGGATCAGGGTTCAGAGGATTTGATGGACTCTTAGGTCAAAACACACACACACACAAACACAGACACACACACCCACTCACATACATACACACACAAACACACACCCACTCACATAAACACACACACACACACCCTCTCACAAAAACACACACACCTACACACACAAAAACACAGACAAACACACACACACACACACACACACACACACACACACACACACCCAATAGAGATAAATTTTAAAAAAATTTAAAAAAAGAAGGAGCCAGGTATGTCCCTTTAATCCCAGCACTCAGAAGCAAGCTGATCTCTCTGAGTTCAATGCCGACCTGGTTTATACAGTGAGTTTCAGGCCAGCCGTACATACATAATGAAACCCAGTGTCAAAATAAAACATATAAGAGTGTTCTATTTATTATTGATTATGTAGGCAACAGAGAAACTATTTCTACAGAGAAAGAACTTATTGTTGAGAGAACCAGTGGGCTGGAAGGAGACCCCAATTCTTTGTGTAACTAACTCCTTCACGGCCTCAGCAGGAAGCAAGAATGGGTACAGCTAAAAGGAAGCAGGACGATCATGAGTAAAGCTGTGGACACGCATCAGCCCATCAGCAACAGAAGCAGGTGGAAAACCAGCTGGGATGAGATGGCGTCACCAGCCAATGTCTCTGACTGACAGTCCCTAGTAGCACCTGGATGTTCTTTTCCTTCAAGTACCCTGGACTTTTCAGACACTCAGAAACCACAGAACAAAGTGTGGCAAATGCCTAAGAAGGGATGTGCTATGGGACATATTTGTTTATACAGGTTTCATGTAGCCCAGGCTGGCCTCAAACACACTATGCACCCAAGGATGATTTTGAACTCCTGGTTCTCCTCCTGGTAATGGGACTCTGGGCAAGGACCACCACACCTGGCTTATGAGGTACTGTAGGTGGAGACCAGAGCTGTTTGACAGCCAAGTGAGCACTCTGTCCACTGAGCTGCCTCTCCAGCCTCTCGGGATGTGTTCTGCTAATACAACAAAACTAAAATAAACGTCTTCAATGAGAGACAACAGGAGTCTCCCAGTCCAGAAACATTAAATCACACATTCACAAGTAATACATATGTCAAGAAATAATGAAAATATGTAACAGTAAGAAAAAAAGAAGAAGATAGGAAACATACTATCAAAATGTGTGAGACGTAACTATGACGGTGCTAAGAGGAAACTTTATTTACAACACTAATTCTTAGATAAGAAACAAAGACCAGCAACCTAAATTTTTATCTACACTAGAGAATAAGGAAATAATTAATTCAATGAAAAAATAATTGTTAAAATGAACCCCAAAACACAAAACACCAAAAATAAGAAATTAAGAAAAAAAAAGCCAATGAAACACAATTAGTTTTTTTTTTAAAGGAAAGAATTTTATTTTTACGTTTCTATTACACCTAGATGAAAAATATAAGGTCCATTCTGTTGGCGATTAAAAAAAAGAAAAAAGAAAAAGAAATTGTCGTGTTGTAGAGTTTATGCAGAACACTGAAGCTGGTACCACACACAAAAATTTAAAAAAAAATATTCATCGTTTAAACACTTTTTAATGACAGTGTTTATACTCAACTTATCTCTCCTATAATCTGTTTAATATCAGACATGATTTCCAGGGTTGCCATATGGAGATTATGCAGTGTTGAAATGGAAGCACAGCATTGTATTCCCAACACAGACTCTGGTTGAGAACATCATTGTTTTTTATCACGAGGAAACTAGCACAAGATCCAAGCCCAGTCTCCTGAGGCGTTGTCCCATCTTAGAGCCATTTCTTCAGACAGCACTTCCCATGTGTCATATTTTTCTTCAAAAATCGAAACAGACTTGTTTGCTGCACTGTTTGGTATTCCATGCTGCTCTGGAGATCCTGGACCATCACACATGATGAAACTTCTCGCCCACACCCCCAAACTACAGCACTGGTATCACTGTAGAGAAAACAGGAGAGACAGAAACCAAAAAGGAAAAAAAAACCTGTTGTTGTTTGGAGAAGTGTCATGTAAGTAGGCCAAGCTGACCTTGGACTTTCTATGTATCCCAGATTGGCCTTGGACTTACTATGTAGCCCGGGCTGGCCATGGACTTACTCTGTAGCCCAGGCTGGCCTTGATTTACGATGTAGCACAGGCTGTCTTTGGACTTACACTGTAGCCCAGGCTGGATTCGAACTTGTGATCTTCGCGAGTATTGAGAATATAGGTATGCACTACCACACTCAGCTTTCTATCTATTATTATGAGTGACTCAGCTGTGGCCCCTCATTTGCCAGCCTCCTTCAACATCAACAACAGCATCCACAGTCACCCACTAGGATAATCCCATCCTTTAACTCATCTGTTAAGGTCAGACTTTACAGGACAGAGAGTCAGCAGGGTCCTCCTCCTTATTAGAACACATTTGTGTGGAGGGATTTGAGTGATTGTTTGAGTGAGCCAGTCATACCTTAACCTGGTTCTGATATTATGACCAAGACAGAAAAAAAAGAATAAGAAAACAAAAGTAAAGTAGATGGGTCCAACACCGGGACATGAACCTTAGCAGGTGAGGAGATGGCTCACAGGTCTCAGGTAAATGATGGGTAGGCTTTGTGGCCCACATAGAATCCCAGTCCAGGGAGGTAGAGGTAGGGCAGATCCCCAGGGCAAGATAGCTGTCAAGACTAGTCATATTGGTGAACTCTGGGTTTGACTGAGAAATGCTTCTTCAATGAATAAGGTAGAAGAGAAATGGATTAGTCCCTATATTATACACTGCATGTGCATGTATGTACACACACACACACACACACACACACACACATACACAGAAACAAAACAAAAAACCTTGGACTTAAGGCATTGCCTCCACTGTAGTAGCACATAGTAGGAGGTGGGGATCTAAATAAGTGTTCCTTTCCACCCCCACAAAGACCAACATACTTATGAACCCTCAGCCCTGGATCTGTACAATCTGCTGAGGACTCCCAGATGTTTAGTTTAGTCTCCTCGCTCTGTAATATATTCTGGTGTTCTGTTTCAGTAATCCTGAGCCGGGGCTCGGCTGCCTTGAGCATCACTCCCAGTCTTGCATCCAAGACAACATTCAGCTGCCATGTACTGATCCTTGGGATTCCCTTCCAAGGTACCCTGACTTGCATTTCTCACGAGGCAATGCCATGAAGCCAGAGAAAGTGCGGATGTCTTACTCTGCCATTTATTAGCTTAGAGTATTGGGAAATTGGCTGGACGTTTAAACCTCACTTCCCTCACTTATAAATGAGCAGGCGAACAATTCCAGTTCATCAGATCTACACTAGGAGTGAGTTAGAAAAACACATCAAATGATTAGTGTCAATGTGCTTTATGAATGATAAGCAGTATTATTTATATGATTTGTAGTATTGAAAATTAGTGTACCAGGACTGTAACGGTTTTCATTATCTTTGCACAGATGATGCGAGGAAAGCATCTAGGATGCAGAAGTGCTTCCTTTTTTGCTTTATTTCCAAGGAGCATTTCTTTCTGCTCCAATTATTTTTTTAAAACTTACTTTCCACTCCATCTCCCCTTAGGTGATTAGGTTAGAACGGGGTTCGGTGAGAGGGGTTATAAAACATGTTACAGAATATATCTACAAGATCAACTGTTGAGTCCAAATGGAGGCACCCTCCATGGATAAGCCATGCTCCCCCTGAAGCTATTGATTTCTTTTCTTTTTTATTTTCATTGATTTCTTGTGATGGCTAGTCTTGGAGGAAAGAACCTCCCTCGAGGAGCTTCCTCCATCAGATTGGCCTTGACTATGTCCAGGTGGCATTTCCTTGACTGTTAACTGATGTTGGAGAGCCTGGTCTACTGCGGGCAGCACCGCCCTATGCAGGTGGGTCTGGACTCGGTAAAGGTATTTGAATGTGAGCTTAGAAGTAAGGCAGTGTGCAGTCTCTGTACTTTCTGTTTCACAATCCTGTCTTGGTTTTCCTTGATGATGGGTTGGAACAGATAAGATGAAATAAAGTTTTCCATTCAAAAGCTGGCTTTGGTGAGTGTATTTATCAGAGCAACAGAAAACCAAAATTAAGCAAAAATCACAGTGCCAGATGTGGCATGTCTTCCTGAAAGTTGCTGACCAGGGAGATCCCAAAAGCCCTCATAACTTTTCAGGTTATTGCCATTGTTCTTCGTAGCCCTCCAGAACTTGATGGTAAGACCCTATTTCTGAGGATACTGAATCCTTTGCTCACACGTTACAGAAGGGTCAATCTGAAGTTGAGGTGGAAGCATCCTCTATAATGGCTAGCCTTCATCATTTAAGAAAGTGCTATGTAGGCTTCCAGGGGAGAAAATCATCTACAACCTTACTCGGGGGTGAACAATTCAAGCTAAAATGTCAGGTAAGATGTGTCCCTAATGTGTTAGTGGTATCACAGTCATGGGAGTAACCAGTGGCTTTCCAATCACATACAAGGCATATTCCACACAAGGGAATACACACCAGGTTCTGTAACCTGGTCAACAACCTATGGTTAGGGTGATATAGCCCCTTTGAAATAACCTAATGCTAAATACATTGTCAAACTTCCTTCCAAACATCCACATTTGTATCAATAGATCAGGGTTGCACTCAGCTCTCATCAGAGAAAAGCCTCTGAATACCATGAGCAGAGACGTACAGCTGGACAAAGTGCTGGGAATCAGTGGTGTTGGACTGTTCAGGTGGAAATAGGACAGCTACGTCTTCTCCTCCACAGCACAGTGAACATCATGAAAGAGTGGGTAGAAGGAATATAAGAACCAGAAGATGGGGAAGTGGACAGCAAAAGGAAATATTTTAGACTGTACCTAGTAATTGAACTCTTAAACTGATGGCGGCTATGGTCATGGGCACAAGACTGGGCCCCTCAACACTTCATCACAAATGGGAGAGGCCATGAAGACCCTCCCCTCCCTTGGCAATCAACATTTACTGGAGGAGGGGTTCTATCCTGCAGGCTTAGATTTTTCAAGACCTACTTTAGTAAGAGTTTTTAAACCCTTTAACTGTCCTCTAGTCCACCACCCACCAGAGGAGTGGAAAGGAAAGGATAAAAGGGCAAACAAAGGACGACGTGGACATGCTTGGAAATAGTTCTCTGGGGCGATTTAAACCTTCATTATCAGGATATCAGTTCAGTTGACATGAATCAGCAGAGGTAGGTCGATCTACTTGCAAACACCATTCACGAATTGCCAAGGACAGTTCAACCCAGAAGAAATTGCTGAGCTCTTCCAATTGGCCTGGGTTCGAGGAGGCAGCAAGAAGCCACCACAATGTCACCACAAGAACTTCTTTAGTGCTTTTCTCTTTACAAAGTCTTGACAAACAATGGTCAGTGAGGAAGGAAAGGTGAACCAATGCCACAGCATGGTCAATGAAGACCAGTGTCATCAAAGTACATTGAGCATCAGCGAAGAGTGTCAAGGCAAGCCAATGCCGTGGTGTTGCCCACTGTTGTCCAGGGTTATACTCATACCCTTTCTAAACATCACAAGTCCTATTCCCAGGCAGCGACCAGAAACACCATGTGTTAGTCTCATGTGATCAGCTTTACGTGTGACTTAGTCTTTTTCCTTCACACTTTTTGTATTTTTATTTCTCTGTTAAGTTAGGCTTTGATGATGATGATGATTATGATGATGATTACTTCATTTTTATTATTATTTATTATTATAGTTTTTATATTTAGTATATTTATTATTATTTTATTATCACCTTTATTATATTATATTATTTTTAATACTTATTGTTGTTATTATTGTTACTATTACTATCATGTATCTATTTGATATTTTCTATGATACTAGTACTTTAACTGGTATCTCTTTCTGGTTTGGGGAATATTGTCCCCAGAAAATCACATACAAATAGTTATTGTTGCTGATTTTATTCTCATGCTTTTCATAGTGTACTGAAATTATGAATCAGGGACCCTGCCTCAGTTCGTTCTGATTGGTAAATAGAGATAATGATAGTCAGTGTCTAGGCAGGGCAGACAGAGCAGGAGTTTCAGGACGCTTGGACAAATGTCCAGAGTGGAAGAAGACATGGAGATTCTCCAGGACAGACTTTCAGGACAGAGAAGCAGCTGACATAGAGGAGCACGAGAATAAGCAGACCCAGGATAGCTGCCCAATGGAGTCCAGGGCAAGAAAGATGGGATATAGATTTTAGCAAATAATAATGTGGGAATATAAGTGGGGGATAGTTTAAGCACTCGGAGGTTAGGAAGTGGCCTTTCCATTGAGCTGTTAAAGGCATAGAAAAATATAAAAGCTGTATGTGTGTGGCCTCCATCCATAAGCCCCCTCTCCCTATCCACTTCCTCTGCCCTGTTTTGTTCAAATGTGCTTCCCCCTCCGCAAAAACATCCCCTTGCTGCCTCCCCAGCATGACATTCTATTTCTGGAAGGCCCAGCCATGGCACGACCAAGGGCTCCTCCCATTGGTGCAGAGCACGGTCATGCTCTGCTACATATGCAGCTGGAGACGCCAGTCTGTCCATGTGCAGTCTTCAGGAAGTGCTTTAGTCCCACGGAGATCTGGTTTGTGACCACTGTTGTCCTTCCTGGGTTGCAAGGCACTTCTGCTCCTTTAATACTTTCTCTCTCTTCTCCAAAGGGGACCCTGTTCTCAGTGCAATGGTTGGCTGCAAGCATCAGCCTCGGTGTTTGTCATGATCTGGGAGAGCCTCTCAGGGGACAGCTCTAACAGGCTCCTGTGAGCATGCACTTGTTGGCCTCAGCAATGTTGTTTTGGTTTGGGGGCTGCATGCATGTGGGCTGCATCCCCAGGTGGTATAGGCTCAGAATGGCTATTCCTTCAGTCTCTGCTCTAAACTTAATGTCCATATCATGTCCTATGAATATTTTTGTTTCCCCTTTTAATACAGACCATCCTCATTTGGTTCTTCTTTCTTCTTGAACTTAAAGCGGTATGTGAATTGTAAGTTGGGTAATTCAAGTTTGGGGTAGTGTGTGTGTGTGTGCGTGTGTGTGTGTGTGTGTGTGTGTGTATGTTTTATTTTTGTATTTTGTGTGTGTGTTTGTGTGTTTTATTTTTGTTTTTGTGTGTGTGTGTTATTTGGTTGTGGTGTGTGAATTGTATGATGGGTAATTCAAGTTTTTGGGGTATTTAGTGTGTGTGTGTGTTTGTGTGTTTTATTTTTGTATTTTGTGTGTGTGTGTGATTTGGTTGCGGTATGTGAATTGTATGTTGGGTTATTCAAGCTTTTGGGGTAGTGTGTGTGTGTGTTTGTGTGTGTGTGTGTGTGTGTGTGTGTTTTATTTCTGTTTTTTTTTGTGAGTGTGTGTGTGATTTGGTCGCCTCATTCAGGATGGTATTTTATAGTTTCATTCATTTGCTTATACTTTCACGATGTCATTGTATTTGATTACTGAGGGGCTCTCCATTATGTAGATGAATCACATTTTCTGTACCCATTCCTGTGGTCAAATCATATGGGTTCTTCCTAGCTTCTGGCTATCATGACTACAGCTGCTATAAACAGAGTACAACGTGTGTCCTGGTTCTATGTTGGGGCATCATTTGGGAATATGCCCAGGAGTGGGGAAGGTAAATCCTCAGCATATACCATGTCCAATGTTCTGAGGAAAGCCCAGAGTAATTCATGGAATATAGTACCTCATTTCAATTCCACCAATAATGGAGGAGTCTTACCCTTTCTCCACATGGTGACCAGCATCTGTTGTTAACTGAATGGTTGATCTTAGCCATTCTGCCTGCTGTATCTTTTGATTTGCATTACCCTGATGAATAATGACATTGAACATTTCTTTATGTATTTCACAGCCATTCAAAATTCTTCTGCTGAAAATTATTTGTTTAGATCTGTACCCCATTTATAACGGGGTTATTTGACTTTCTGGAGTATAACTTCTTGAGTTCTTTGTACATATTGAATATTAGTTCTCTTTCAGATATAGGAGGGCAAAGATCTTTTTTCAAGATATTAGTTGCCATTTCGTCATAATGACAGTGTTCCTTGCCTTACAGACACTTTGCATTTTTACAAGGTCCAATCTATCAACTCTTTGTAGTAAAGCATAAGCCACTGGTTTGATGTTCTGTTCAAGAAATTTTCCATTTTTATCATGTGTTCAAGCTTTTCCCCACTTTTTCTTCTATTGGTTTGTGTTTATCTCTTTTTTCTGGATGCCCTTAATCCACTTGCCCTTCAGCTTTGTACAGCGTGATATGAATGGATGGATTTACATTAATTTACACGCTGACATCTAGATGATCCAACACAGGTGTTCTACTTGCCTGTCTCTGTACAAATACCATATAATTTTTATCACTATTGGTGGGTATTCAACTTGAGGTTAGGGATGTTGATTTCCACAGAATTTGTTTTATTTTGAGAATAGTTTCAACTTCCTTTTTTTTTATTCTAAATGAACTTGCATATTACTCTTTCTAACTTTATGTAGAATTTTGTTGAAAATTTCTTGGGGATTGCATTGAAACTGTAGATTGCTTTTGGCTAAGGGCCATTTTTGCTATATCAATACTGCCAATCCATGAACATGAAAAGACTTTCTATCTTCTGAGATTTTCTTCTTTAAGAAATTAAGTTCTTTTCATACGGCATATTCCGTTGCCTGATTTGAGTTAACCAGAGATATTTTTTTTTTCTTATTTGTGATTAGTGTGAAGAGTGCCATTTCCCTAATTTCTTTCTTGGTCTGTTTATTCATGGAATGGTACTGATATGTTTGAGTTAATTCTATACCCAGGACTTTGCTCAAGTTGTTTATCACGTGCAGTATTTCTCTGGTGGAAATTATGGAGTCACTTAAGTATACTATCATATCACCTGAAAATAGTGATATTGACCTCTTCCTTTAATATTTGTATCCCTTTTTCCTCCTTCTGTTGTCTAATTGGTCAGGCTAGCACATTGAGTACTATATTGTATAAGTAGGGAGAGAATGAAGAGCCTTGTCTAGTCCCTGATTTTAGAGGGAGATCTTCAAGATTCTCTTCATTTATTTTGATTTTTGGCTAATGGTTTGCTGTACATTATCTTACTGTTGTTGAGTATGGTCCTTGAATTCCTATCATTGTAAGACTTTGGCTATGAAAGGGTGTTTTATTTTGTCAAATGCTTTTGCAGCATCTAATGAGATGAAAATGTAATTTTTTTCTTTCAGTTTGATTATCTAGTGGATTATGTTGTTGGAATTACATATTGAACTATCCTTGCATTTCTGTTATGAAGTCTCCTTGGTATTGATGGGTGATCATTTTTATGTGTTCATGGATTTGGTTTTCAATGATTGGATTGACTATTTTTTGTCAATATTCATAAGGGAAATTGGTCTGAAGTTCACTTTCTTCATTGGGTCTTTGTGTGCTATACGTATTAACATAAATGTGGCTTCATCGATGGAATTGGGTAATGTTCCTCTGTATTTTGTGGAATATTTTGGACAATAGTGGTACTTGGTATTAGGAAGTGCTGATAGAATTTTCCACTAAAATCATTTGGTTCTGGGATCTTTTCCCAATTGGGAGCATTTTAATAAATGTATCTATTTTTTTTAGTATTCATGGTACATTTTAGATATTTTATCTGACCCTGACTTAAATTTGGTAACTGTTCCCTGTATAAAAAATTCATCATTTGATCCAGATTTTCTACTTTTCTTGAATATAAATTTCAGTAATACGGTATGATGATGTTTTGAATTTATGCAGATTCTGTTGTTTTGTTTCCTTCTCATTACGGATTTTGTTATTTGTATACATTCTCTGTGTCCTTTTGTTATTCTATCTCAGATTTGTATATCATGTTGATTTACCCTTGGATCCAGCTCCTGGTTTTATTAATTTTTTTTTGTAGAGTTCGTTTTGTTTCTCCTTAGTTTATTTCAGAGCTGAGTTTGATTATTTCCTGCCTTCTGCTCCTCTTTGGTGTATCTGGTTCTTTTTGTTTTAGACATTTATATTTGTTGTCAAGCTGCTAATGTATCCTTTCTCCAATTTCAATATTGATATTCTCAGAACTTTAAGTTTTCCTCTTAACATTACTATCATTGTGTCCCATAAGTTTGAGTTTGTTGTGCCTTACTTTCCCTTAAACTCTAAAACATTCCTTTTCTTTTTCTTTAGTTCTTCCTCTACCAAGTTATCACTAGTAAAATAGTGTTCGACATCCATGTGTATTTGGGCTTTCTGACATTTTTGTTGTTATTGAAGTCCAGCCTTAGGTCATGGTAGTGTGAGAAAATGCATGGGATTATTTCACTCTTTTATATCTGATGATGCCTCTTTTATGACCAACTGTATGACCAGTTTTGGAGAATGTGCCATGAGTTCCTCAGAATAAGGTATGTTCTTTCGTTCAAGGATGAAATATTCTATAGATATTTCTTAAATCCATTTCCATCAAAATCCGTTAATTTCTCTGTGTTTCGTGTTTCCCATTCCATGATCTGGCCATTGCAGTGTGTGGGTTGTTGAAGTCTCCCACGACTATTTCGTTAGCCTGAGCTTTAGTATGGTTTCATTTATAAATTTAGGTGCCCTTGGATGTAGCGTATATATATTAAGGATAGAGAATTGACCCTGGTGGAAATTTTTCCTTTGATGAAAATGAATTGTCCTTCCTTATCTTTTTTTTTTGACAACTTTGGGTTGAATTAGATACTGGAATGTGTGCTCCTGGATGTTTCTTCAGAACATCTTCGTGGAAAATTGTTTTCCAGACATTTATTCTGAGATACTATTTGCCTTTGTCACTCAGCTGTGTTTCCTTTATTCAACAAAATTCTACTTCTTCTTTATGTATGCAGTCTGTTAGTCTATGTCTTTTTTATTGGAGAAATTTGCATTGATGCTAAGAGATATTAAGGAATAATTATTGTGGTTTTCTTTTATTATTTTTTGGTAGAGGTGGAATTATGTTTGTGTGACTCTCTTGTTTAGGGTTTGTTGAAAGAGGATTACTTTCTTGCTTTTTATAGTGTGTAATTGCCCTCCTTGTGTTGGAGTTTCCCATCTATTATCTTTTGTACGGCAGGATTTGTGAAAATATAGTGTGTAAATGTAGTTTATCATAAAATATTTTGGTATCTCCAGCTGCGTTGATTGAAAGTTTTCAGGGGATAGTAGCCTGGGCTGGCATTTATTTTCTCTTAGTGCTTTAAATATCCAATCTGGATCTGAGTTTCATAGTCTGGTGAGAAGTCTGGTGTAATACTTATAGTTATGCCTATATATGTTACCTGACTTTTTTACTGCTACCTTTAATATTCTTTCTCTGTGTTGTGCATTTGGTGTTTTGACTATTATGTGAAGGGAGAAATTTCTTTTTGGTCCAATCCATTAGGAGAAATGTATGATACTTTTATTATTATGGGCATTTCTCCCTTTAGGTTAGGGAAGTTTTCTCCTATAATTTTTGATGATATTTACTGGCCCTTCTTTATGGCAATCTTCGCTCTCTTTTATACCCATTATCATTCGGTTTGATATTCTCATTGTGTCCTGGATTTCTTGGTTGTTTTCCATTAGGAGCTTTTTGAGCTTTACATATTCGTTGATGGTTGTGTAAATGTAAACTACATTATCTTCTGCCCCTGAGATTTTTCTTTGATCTCTTGTATTCTCTTTCTGATTATTCTGTCTATGACTTCTGCTTTATTTATTGCTTTTATTTCCAGTTATTGATCCTAGATTTTTTAAAATTCCTTCATCTGTTTGACTGTATTTTCCGGAAATTCATGGAGGAATTTTGTTTTTCCCCTTAAGGTCTTCTACTTTTTTACCCGTGTTGCCCTCTGTTGCTTGAAGAGTATTATTTGCTTCCTACTCAATATCCTCTATCATCATCATGAAAAATGATTTTGTATCTACATCTTGCTTTTTCAGTTTGTTTGGATATCCAATATTTGCTTTCTTGGGATAAGGAAGCTCTGATGATGCCAAGTAATTTTGGTTTCTGTTGCTTAAGATCCTGTGCTTGACACTTGTTATCAGGTTTCCTCTGGTGTTTCGTGGTCTTGCTCTTTTTGACAGTGCCTTGACCATCTTGTAAAGCTCTTTGTCACTGTTCCTATAGACTTCTTTTCTCCCACCAAGATGTGGGTACAGAGATATGTAGGACCAGATCAGCAATGGGTGCAGGCAGAAACAGGAAGTATCCTGTCCCAGAATGCTCTTGTTTTCTTTGTCCTGAGGCCTCCAGCCTGGTTGCTTGGAGCACAAGGGTTGGTCTCGACTGTTTTCTCAGTTGTGTTACTTTTCCTGGCCCCTGGCTTTCATCTCTGGACACAGGTAGATACTGGAAGGATCCCCTCCCTTACTCTCCCAAGGTTCCTGTATCCATAGGGCTCTAGGCAGCTCCCTCTCAGCAAAGGAATGTGAGCAGAGGTAATGGTTTCCCCTAAGTTCTCAGAATTGTCCATGATTTTGGGGGTCCAGGTTTCTCCCCCACCGAATTTGGGTACAGTGTGCTATTGTACTATGACATCTCTGGGCGCAACCAGAAACAGGAAGCTTTTATCTTCTTGATAGTATCATCCTAATAAATGGAAATATCAGGATAGGTATTTCCTGTATATGAAAGATATATTGAGGGGGTTGTCATGGGGAGGTGGATACAAATAGATACAAAATACACTTGAATAAGCGTGGTGTACTAAGATACATCCTGACTGGAATCTATGGAGAAGAATGACAGAGTCTGTATTATGTAAAATGGATTATGATATTGAGTGGAAAATCCTTCTAATAAACATAATATAATTTTAGATTGAATCTTTTCATCACTTATTTATATAACACATCTTCACTAGGCATCTAGAATTTCATTGACTATGATACATTAAGGATGCTAATAAGAAAAAAAAAGACTCATCTTCCATAAACAGGCATTCTAGATTTTTCGTTGCATCTTAAACAGAACCATGGATAATTCTCAAACTTAGGGAAAACCATTGCCTCTACTCCCTTAATGTAAAGAGAGAGAAAGAACTAAGAGTGCTGTCAAGCATGTTCTTACAGGTACTTACTTACATAATGGGTCCATGGTCTTTATTTTCAGTGAGCTGTGTGTTTGGTGGGGGCAATCTAAGTTTGAATTATAGGACTTATTTCTGTGTTTTATAACTTATCTTAATATATCATTTATCTTTTATAAAGATTTATATTTTATTCAGTGAGTTTATTTAATTTATATTGCATTTCAACATTTCTGCTGAGATTAGATCTCTCCAAAGTAAGTGAACTAAAGAAACCCATTTTGATATTTTACTAATATACCAGATTACCGCAGACGATGTGGCTATATGATTATAGGAGTGCACTAACTATGCTTCCTTTGGTATAGAATATGAAGATGAAACCAAAACACATGTTAAATAATTCAAATATGGTATTAGATATAATGGTTAATTTTGTAATTGGATGGATTCACTATCATTATAATTAGACCTGATATGATGTAGAGAATTACAAAGAGCTAATGTGTGACTATTTCAATACAAATACCTAATATACAGTGACTAATTTCAGTTTCATTGACATTTTTGTTGGGTCACAAGCCTTTAAGAGCTGAGGTATTTTTGTAGCCACTAATGTGGAGATCTCATGCAAACTAAACATATTTACTCTATAGTATGCATGAGAGTTCAGAAAGCACATGGCTAAAGTATTACATCTAGGTATTATAAGCATAGAAAAACTAGTGTACTAAAATAATTTTAATTAATTTGCTAATTAATTTTTTAGGTAAGTAAGAGTAAATACTAGGATGAGAGAGGCTTCTTTGTATCTTACTATGAAATTAAGTGATAGATAAAAAGAATACAGGTAATCAATAGTTTAAACACTGTTTGACTTTTGCTTCACTAGAGATTACTTTCTGCCTCACCATAAATAGTATAGTCAAATCACCAGACAAAAGTATTCAGTATAAATGTAAATATATGAATGTTTGGTGTTTGTGTCCTCAATGAAATAATAGCAGGGAAATAACTATCATCCAAAGCCAAAACAAAAGGGTCTCCATGATGTACCTCATAAATATAAATTAAAGAGAAATCAGTATGCCAAAACATTGAGCATAATATGATGTAGAGACATAGCCATCAACATAAGGGAGCTTTATATTATTATCAGCAGAGGTTGTGGTTGTTGGCTTAAGCAGGGTTTTTTTTTTTAAAACACATATACAAATGTAATGAGTAGTGCATAAAATAGAAGAATGGGTAGCATTATAGCACGGTGGCTATAATGTACAAAATTAATTCCTCATAATCACTTTCCACTAAAATAATCCAGTTACTAATTCTAAAGTCATAGAAATGCTCAACCCTGACAAATTACTCTTAAGAAAGAACTTTATGAGGAAAAGGTCAGCACCACAGACTACCATTACAGCCATGATCAGGCCCTGAAGCAGCAGTGAAAAACCTCTGGCCCTGATGGTGAACATCCTTAGGAGAGATGGTCACCAAAGGAGCTGTTTTGTCCTCACTCTTTCGCTTCAGTGTCTCAGCATGGGCAGCAACAGCATTTGTTCTGGGAAAAGCGAGGTCTGACAGAGGCCCCGACGTGGCCGTACTGGATCTTACACCCTCTGGAAGACCAGTTTTGCAGCTGGTCCTAGTTGGCCTCTGCTCCCTGCTGGGAACAGTCTACTGAGTGAGGCCCAAGATGTGGAGTCTAATCCCCTATCAATTATTTTAGACGTGTTTTCTTTTTCTCATGCATCGCTTTAGAACAGGCCTGTTTATCAAGTACCACTGGTCGGTGTAATTCATCAGCTAAGGAAAATGCTCAAATGGCTTTCTTTCAGACTAGCAGAATTTTAAAAGGCGGTTTTTTAATTACAGGCTACCCATAAGAGGAACAGATAAGCCCAATAAAGCATTTTATTTAGTGGGGGAATGACACCTGAGGCACAGCAGACACGTCTGAGTGTGTGTGTGTGTGTGTGTGTGTGTGTTTGTCTGTGTGTGTGTATTTGTGTGTGTGTGTGTATTTGTGTGTGTGTGTTTGTGTGTGTGTGTGTGTGTGTGTGTGTGTGTGTGTGTGTGGTGACAGCAGTAACACTGTCAATTTCTCCCTGTCTACTCTTCAGGTTTGATGCTAACTTGGAACTTTTAATGTGACTTCAACCTCAACCCTACACTTTTGCCTCCTTCTCTTTCCTGCATCCTTCTGTCCTTTTCTCCATCCTCCAGGGAGGGACACCAGAGTTCAGTTCACAGGGTAAGAAAGCCCAAGTCTTGAAGATGCAGGCAGTCTTCTCTGTACCTCACGGGCTACAATGAGAACATGTCCACCTCTGAATTAGTTCTCCTGATAAAAGAGACACTCTGTTCTGGGTTTAAGCACAGAGGCATGTGGGGGTGGAACCGTTTCTGTGAGAGAATATCCTTCGGACACTGAGAAACACACACAGCAGAAGGCAGGGCATGAAGGTTGTGATAGACCATATCCTGATGGGGACTGGGAAGATTGCTCAGTGGGCAACAGCCTTTGCTCTGCAAGCCCGAAAAGTTCAAATTCTCTCTACACTTTGTAAAACTTCAAGCATGGCTACTCATGTCTGCAACATGGTAGGGTGGAGGCAGGTGGATTGCAAAGAGCATCCTGGCCAGCCACACTAGTCAAAATGGTGGGCTGTGGTTCACTGAGAGACGGAGAGTAGTGAGGAAGAAAATGCACATTCTACTCATCTCTGCACGTATGTACACACGTATGTGCCCTTGCACTTGGGAACAGGCACTCAACTCATACACACACATGAATCCCCCAACCACACCCCTGTCGAACCCTGAGTTCAGCCGCTCTATAACCTATGTGACTGAGTATTCTAGCAACACAAAATTTTACATTCTCCTTGTCATGTAAACCCCATTTTCTGTTCAGTTTACAAACAAGAAGCTAAACTTATGATTTCCCAGGCCTGGGATGGTGTGTCAAAGCTTTTGGTCTTTCTGGAACAGCATTTGTCTATCAACAGAGGGACTTCAACAGAGGGGCTTTCCAACTTACCCCCAGTGACATGGAGCCATTTGAGGGTTTTAACCGGGTTACTGGTGTGCTGATTTTTCCTTTTGAGAAGTAGATTGGACAGAATGTTCAACATCACTCAGTTACGGGATGACCAACACATCATAGCCTGGGAACAGTGAACTGAATGTCACTGAGGTTCTGTGTATGTGGAGTATGTTAAGACAGTGGATCTGAGAGAGAGGGAGGGAGAGAGAGAGAGAGAGAGAGAGAGAGAGAGAGAGAGGGAGAGAAAGAGAGAGAATGAGCTTGATCTTAAAATATCTGTTTAATGTATAATGTGGTCAGAATACTACACCTCATACTTCAAATGTATACAGTCTCCATTTGTCATGCATACTCGATAAATCTCAAAAAGAAAGGAAAAGGGGAGTTGGGACAGAAAGTTCTGGAAGGGGCTAGGGAGAGAGTCTAGCAGTTAAGCACTCGTTCCCCAGAAACTTACATAGATGCCCCGTGGATGTGGAGACCATCCTATAAGTCCACCTTGGAAGGCAGAGGCAGGATGCCCAGAGCACGCTGTCTGGAAAGGTGACCCACACCAAAAGGAGCTTTGCCTGTGACTGAGAGTTGCTGCCACAGTGAACAAGACAGACAAGACATTAAGGATATTTCCTGAATGTACCTTGTTCTTCCACATGTGTGTGAAGGCTCATGTGTTAACTGGGTGACTAATTATTTCTCTCTCTCTCTCCCTCTCTCTCTCTCTCTCTCTCTCTCTCTCTCTCTCTCTCTCTCCGTCACAGACACACACAGAGTCTCTCTTACACACACACACACACACACACACACACACACACACACACAGAACAAAAAAGTTAAGTTCTGGAAGAGGGATGCCCAGACTGGATGGATAAAATCAGAAATAATAAATTGTGTTGGAACTCGCTGTGAAGGAAGAGGGGGACCAGAGGGAGATTTGTGAGGGTGGCTGTCTGCTTGTGCCAAAGTGTAAGGCCATATAAACCAAGTGCCACCTCCTCCAGGATCTCAAAGTCACAGCTCTAGCTGAGGTATAGTTAGTCAGTGATGCCCGTTGTGTGTGTGTGTGTGTGTGTCTGTGTGTGTGTGTGTGTGTTTGTGTGTGTATGTGTGTGTGTGTGTGTGGTCACTTTTGGGGGTGAATGCGACCACAAGCCCATGCTCATCAGTTCGCGATCCCGAAAGTGCTTTGGGCCCCATCTTAAGTCATCACAGCTCTCAGTGCCTGAGGTTAACTGACTTCCACAAAGCATCTTAGTAGGGCTGACTAATGTTTCTTTACGTCACAAGGACATTTTCTACTGTAGAAAAAATACATATATTTTAGAATAGGCAGAGACTTGAAAAATGGAAGTGGAAGAAATATCACTACCGACTTTGCATTAAAAAACACATTTATTTTAGAATTCTCCAGGATAGTTGCAATTTCCCATATAACCTACACATGATTTCCATATATTAGCATCTTAGATAATCATATGAAAATAAATAGGAGAAATTAACCTTTGGAAAAAAAAGTACTTTTTTCCTTCCCAGCTCCTGCTCCCACAATGACAACTCTGAAACTAATTATTTATTAACAAATTCCTGAGCCACAAACTTTGGCTCATTCCCGGACTAACTTATTTAACCCATTCAAACTATTCTGTGTCGTCTACATGGTTATTTACTGCGCTTTCATCCCCTTCCTTAGCATCTTCCTCAACATCTCCTTTAGCATCTGCCGCACCCTCCCTTTCTGGGTCTCCTTTTATATACTATGACCCAGAATCCTCTCTTCCTACCAGTGTCCCTCCTTCTATTTCCTGCCTCAGCTCATAGGTCATAGACTTTTTTATTGACAGGTGATGCTTAGAAGAGATTCTCTCTACAAACCTCGGTGGATTAAGATCAAATAAATGACTCATTTTAAGTTCTCGTTTTTACTTTTGTTCATGGGTCTTTTTGTGTTATGTCATGTGGCTGCAGAACCTGCAAAGGCCAGAAGAGGGAGGCAGATCTCCAGAGCCAGAGTCAGTTGTGAGGATGCTAAGGGTTCTGAGGAGCTGAGCCATCTCTCCAGCCCCTAAATGACACAATTTTGTCACAGCAAGGGGAAAACTGGACACTACTACTCCTATGCCTTTTCACACTGTAGATTCCAATCCACACTGTATTTAGAAGCTATGTGTCTGGTAAATGTCTTAAAGTTTTTTTATTCCCACTTCGGGGGGTACCTAACCCTGCGTTTCCCCTAGACTTTGAAGGTTGTCAAGGTATGAATGACCCGTTTTCCAGGCTCTTTGCTTATGATCCACCTGTCTGGTCTACTGAGCTTCCGTACCCGATCCTGCAGGTCCTCGATCTCTGATGATCCCCTCACCCTTGTGCATTCACGCTTTTGAACTCTGATTTACAATTTTTCTTGTGCAGCCGTAGGGAGGTTTGGCACCAACTGGTTTTGTTCAGTCTGTGCTATTTCACAGATAAAGGTCCGCTGAACTTTAAAATATTCATTTGAATAATTTAATTTTATATAGATAGTATTACAATCTGGTGTGGAATTTATATATTTCGCCACCAAGGAACTGAATTTAGTACGTTGTGTAACCTTTTAAAAACCATTCTCTGGTTTGAAATTTTGGGGTGTCTGTGTGTGTGTGTGTGTGTGTGTGTGTGTGTGTGTTCAGAGAGTGTCCACAGAGACAAGTGGCACTTTTCCTACCAGTCTTTGGCAATTTTGCTGTGATAAACTCTGAAAACGAGGATGGTCTTCCGGGCCATCCCTACTGCTGGCCTTTCCCGTACAAGTCTTCTGAATTCTCCTTTCTTGGTTTTACAGATTTCCTCTGGTTCGTTTTACCACACCCCACTTCCATGCCTTTCTTAGTTTGCTGTCATATAGTGGGCACCTTTGAAGTTTCAAACTCACTTCTTGTGCCGCGTTCTTCCGCCTGAGAAGCCACATAATCTGGAAGCTTTTGCTAAAACTGGACACTTAAAAGTTACTAGTTATTAGAAATTGTGTTTAAATTTAAAAACCATTTCCTCATTTGTGTGGGCTCACCCGACACATGTAGGCAGTGCTTACTGATTGATCATGGCGCCGTCCACTTCCGACCTCACACAGACGCTGGCGAGGATTACTTCCGGTGCTATGTGACTTATTTCTTCTCCTTCCAATGAAGGTGCAGACTTGAGCCATTTCCGGTGTCAGCACTTAAATGACGTAGTTCCGGTTTCTCACAGGCTTCCGGTTTCTCACAGGCTTCCGGCATCTAGGTTGAGTCCTTGACATGGGACATCCCGGACACGGCACAGCGTTCCGTCGGGCTGAGCAAGAGGGATCTCTGGTTTGGATTGTTTTCTCTTCCCAGAGCACATTGATTAAATCCGCAGACCCATGAGTCTATAGTGGCTTCCGTGAACTCTGTGTGTTATTATCTTTTCAAATCCTCTTAGTTCTTGGCCGAGTCGCTGACAGCTGCCTCGCTCTGTGAACTGGCTGCCGTCGTTCTATTACAGCGATTTGATCGATGTGTCGCCTTCATTTGTTAGCTCTCCCAGCTCCATTTTCTGAGAAAGGCTACTTCCCTCTGTGCGCATGGCCTCAGGTGTTGGACGCTACCTCTTAGGAGGTCTCGGGCCCTTCCTCTGAGGCCCTGCATCCCTGCAGACAAGGAGCTAAAGTCTTTGAAACACAATCCAGTAACTTCACGGTGGCTTTTTCACGCCTTTTGAGAAATCTGAGGACAAGTCTTTCCACTGGCAGCTATTCACGCACATTAAACTCTCTTTTTTTTTCTTTTTCTTTTTTGGTTCTTTTTTTCAGAGCTGGGGACAGAACCCAGGGCCTTGTTCTTGCTAGGTAAGCGCTCTAACCACTGAGCTAAATCCCCAGCCCCACACGTTACACTCTTAAGTCGAGATATCCAACCTGCGTTTTCATCCTAATATCAACAAACACATGAGTTACCAGTAGATTTATTGAAAGAATCAAGTATGAGTTTGGACACTCCTTTGTCTCTCTCTCTCTCTCTGGAACACAATTTTTCCCCTTTGAAAGGTAAAATTTCTAATTTTATTCAAGTCCATTAAATATTCACATTATTCTTTATTTTTTGAAGGGAATGACTTTAGTTATCTACAGAATGACCTGCTCCACCCTCCTCTTTCCATGACTCAAATGAAGGCTATTTTAAAAACAGTTCTGCTTAATGAAAACCTAGTTTTTTCTTTTGTCAAATACTATTTCTTGACTTCTGGATTTTTTTTAATACCAATAACGCACCAACTGTTCCCTAGATGTCTCCCCGCCCCCATATTACTTTATTCTTTGGTAAACATGGGGTGATCCCCCTCTACGCTCATTATCAAATGCTTCTGATTCGATTTGTAGACAAAAGCAACCTACCGTCTGTCTTTTCTAGTGGTTATCCTTTTCAGGGAAAGAGAAATAACAAAGCCTGCCTGAGAATTAGGATTTTTCAAAAGTCTCATCTCAGTGTGGATTCCAATTTCCAAAGTTGACATTCATTAAGGGGAACGGATATGGACTTCCCATCATGGTTCGGATGTGTATTATTATTTCTTGTTATATTTATTTTCCCCTTGTGACTTGAGATGTAAGCTCCCCACAGACAAAAAGAGCTATCTGACCAAGTTCCCATCTTCCCCTCTCTGTAAGTTGAGATTTCTAAGGCTGAAGAGGAGAATAAAGCAAAATGAAGCGATTCTGCAGATGTTGTCCACGTTCTTCCTAGAATAAGAAACAGAGAGAGACATGTTCCATGAACACGTGTATCAGATGGACCAACGAAACTGCAGGGGCCCTGCCTAGCTTTATAATCCCTGTAATGGTGTGTGTGTGTGTGTGTGTGTGTGTGTGTGTGTGTGTGTGTGTGTAAACCTATATATATATATATATATATGTATGTATGTATGTCTTAGGGTTCTACTGCTATGAAAAGAAACCATGACCAATGCAAGTCTTACAAGGACATTTAGTTGGGGTTGGCTTACAGGTTCATATGTTCAGTGTATTATCATCAAGGCAGGAACATGGCAGCATCTAGGCAGGCATGTGCAGGAGGAGCTGAGAGTTCTACATCTTCCTCTGATGGCTGCTAAAAGACTGGCTTCCAGGCAGCTAGGGTGAGGGTCTTAAAGCCCATGCCCACAGTGACACACCTACCCCAACAAGGCCATACCCACTCCAACAAGGCCACACCCCCTAGGAGTGCCACTCCTATTTGTCACTATTTGTCTTCAAACTTGAAACTTATTCATAAAACTGTTCAATGGACAACAGGTAACTTTAATGAAATAAATACAGAAGTATTAGAAAAATAGACAGGAAGATGTGTGCCTTAGTTACTGTTCTATTCCTGTGAAGAGACACCGTGACCAAACCAATTCATGACAGGAAATATTTAATTGCCTTCTTACAGTTTCAGAGGTTGAGTCCGTTGACCATCGTGGTAGACATCATGACAGCAGGCTGGCAGGCAGGCAGACCTGGCTGAGTAGTTACAGAGCGCTCACATCCTGCTCCCCTGATGAGAGAGAGAGGGAGAGGGAGAGAGAGAGAGACAGACAGAGGGAGAGGGAGAGGGAGAGAGAGAGAGAGGAAGGGAGAGAGAGAGGGAGGGAGAGGGAGAGGGATAGAGAGAGGGAGAAGGAGGGAAAGAGAGAGGGAGAGGGAGAGGGAGAGAGAGAGAGGGAGAGGGAGAGAGAGAGGGAGGGGGAGGGGGAGGTTGAGGGTGAGGGGGAGATGGAGAGAGAGAGGGAAAGGGACGGGGAGAGGGAGAGGGAGGGGGAGGGGGAGAGGGAGATGGAGAGGGAGGGAGGGAGAGGAAGAGGGAGAGAAGCCTGGTGGGCTTTTGAAATCTCAAGGCCCCCACCTCCCATTGACACATCTCTTTTTAACAAAAACACAACTCCCAATCCTTTCTAAACAATCCACAAAAAGGAAACCAAGCACATTCAAGTATTTGAACCTCTAAGGATCACACTTATTCAAAACCCTAAAGTATTTTTTTTCTTTTAAAGAAATCAAGTAATGAGTGTCCATCCTATTTGGTAGTATATTTTATCGTGACATTTCATTTCTCAGATGTTAGGGTTATTTGCATAACAATATCCAATAAAGCCATCACTCTCCCATAATCCAAAGGCATCATACCTCCCCCCTTTCTACTTGATTATCCACATAGGGGTTACGGAAACATATCCCTTCATCCTTATTTAGTTCAAAGAATGGGGAGCTATTGATGTGCTATTCATTGCTATTCATAATGGGATAAAACAGAAGCCAACATGATTGAGTCTATTGTTGTTGGGAGCTGAAGATTTCCCTTCCATTTAATAAAACGTGAAAATTATGATTTTAATGCAAACCTAGAAACCCCAATGAACGTTTTAGTTTATATTTGTTTTCAGTATTTCCAGATAATTCTCTGTGATACACAGGAACCTAGAGGAGGAGAACTGTGTGGACTCACTGACAAACTCTCAAAAAGGATTTGTTTGCACAATAAGGAGATATATCCTGTCCTCTGCGAGTTGGCCCCAGGACGCCCAATGACCTAAAAGTCCTCAGGATCCTTGGCTAAAAGGACACTGTATTTGCATATAACCTACACAAGCCTCTTGTATACTCTAGTCATATTTATATGTGTGTATGTGTGCTTGTGTGTGTATGTGTGCGTGTGTGTGCATAGACACATGTAAGTTCAGAGCCTGGGGGAGGGTAGAGCGTGTTCTGCTCCTTCACTACCTACTTTATTCCCTTGTGACAGGGTCCCCTGCTGAACCTGAGGTGAGGCTCACTGTAAGGAAGGCCCAGTCATCCTCCTGTTCCCATACCAAGCACTGGTGTTTGCATGTGTGACCACACACTTGGCTTTACCCCTCTGCCGTCTCCCCAGACCCTCCTACATTTTAAATAATCTCTGAATAACTTTTGTACTTAATGAAATGAAACCATGATTGGCTGTTATTTAGGAAATGACAAGAAAAATGGTTTGTATGTGTTCAGTACAGATATGGTATTTTAAAAACCACTTTTATTAGTTCCTTGAGAACTTTGTACATTATATATTGATAGAATTTACTTCTCACGTCTCTTCCTAACTCCTCCCTGATCCATCCCCACCTAATCCATTCTCTCAACTTCAAGCTCTCTTTCTGCCCTCTGTAACAACCCACTCAAGTCATTTATGTTGCCCATAAATTCATGGGCCTTGGGCAAGCCCCTGGAGCCTGGCCACCTTATCACCAGCTATATCTTTGTAGGAAACTGACTCTTCCTTTCCTATCAGCTAGGGCTGAGGGATAGTGGTCCTGTCGTGTATAGAAGACACTGCTTTGTTCTGGTTCTCGCTGACATCTGTATCTTATATTTCCACTCCCTCTTCCTTGAGGGTTCCTAAGACTCAACGCCTTCCCTTTTTGCCTCTCTCTGTGAGTCTGTGTATATGCGTGTGTGTCTATATTATAGACGTCCCATTTTACATTCAAGCACACACATGGTGGGGGGTGTCTTTACAATAAACTGTTGACGGTATCTCACCCCAGACTAATGCTGCAATGCAGACATGGTGTAGCTCAGTCACAGAAAGAAATAGGGGATGTTGAGAAACCTACCCAGCTGTTTCTAGTGTGCGGTGACGTTTAGACCACTGACTCAGCTTTCTGGCCCTACCCTATTGCTTTAAGATACACATTGTCCCAGTACAATGTTCAAAGGTGGGACTATGAAAGGCGATTGGACCCTGTGGGCTGTAATCAATGAGTTCATCTGTTGATGGATGTGTATGAAGGTGGCGGGAAACTAGGAGTTAGGAAATTAAGGGACTTGGTTATTTGGGACGTGTCTTGGAGGGTGTTTTTTTGTCCTTGGTCTCTTCCTGTATCTCATCCTCTTCTTGGATGCCAGTGAGGTTAGCAGTTGAGCTCTACCTGCCCCTTTCATGGTCATGTGACCATGGACCGACCTATGAAATCATGAACCAAAATAAGTTTGTTTACTATGTCAGTTGCTAGGCAACTGGTAAGAGTGATGAATGTGATTAACATGAAAGTGTCCAAAAGTGATACTGAACATACCAGGAAATGTCCGGATTTGATGTAGGAGGACCCATGACTTAATCCTCTAAACTCTTTGTCTGGAGGCTGCACGCTAAGAGAAGACCCAATGTTTCCCAAGTTGTTTTATCCAGACGATTCTGCCAATGTATCTGTCGTCTTAGCCAATCAAGAACCTCCTGCTTCCCGCTCTGGTTCTTCTCCTGACTTCACTTCTGTGTTTTTAATAGACTTCGATATTGTATGAACTAGTGGGAAATGAGTATTAAAAAAGGGAAGGAAGCTATAAATTTTGCTGTAAAATCATTAAATTACGCACTTAAAATAAATGGTTTTTTTAAGTATGTAAATTATACTTCAATAAGGCTGCAGAAAAGGCTTGGACAACTATGATGCCTGTCGTGTGATTTGCTATTTGTCATAGTTCCCGTGACTTTTATCTTAATAGTAGTGGGTTTTATTACAGATGAATCAGACACCAGGGTAACCAGGCAGGGAGAACACTCCGTTCCATCAGGGAAAACAAATCAAGTCAAATTCATTGTTTTCTTGATGAGGGTTTTTCTGGTCACAGCTCAGTTGGCTGGAAGTTGGACAGCTATTGGCTGAGAGCAAAGATGGAGAGAGCACAATGTTTACGGGGATAACTGAAGGTTGTGCTCATGAAAGGGGCTGAGTTTCACAGAGTGCAATTGCAGAAGCTCCAGCGGCTGATGGAGCTGGACGCTAGGAGCCTTGCAAGATGGCCATTATACGTTTTGTGATGTCTTGGCCGAGTGTGAGATGAGGCTAGATGAAGTGGAAAATTTTTGGTTTCTTTGGAAACGCACTGTGTCACAGGATGTATTTCTGGAAGCTATGTTAGGAGAGGATGTTTGGCTGAAGCAGACACATGAGAAGGCATGTGGTATTTAGCTGGAGCACACGCTTGAATTGGGGCAGGATGTTTATGGAGAACATAAATGTAATCCCACAGAGAGGGAGAGGATATCTTTACATTGCAACACCTTGCAAGGCTTCGATGGTCTTTGCTGGTCTTCGTTCCATAATGAGAAATGCACAAAAGAGCCTGTGCTATCCGGGCTGCTTCTGGCTGCTTCTGCTGCTTCTTGTTGGTTAGAGCCTTGTGGTCTCTGCCAGGTCAAGGCACTGCTACTGATTCGTGTTTTGCGTTTGCTACTGGACCATACTGCACCATGAAGATTGGAGTTACCCCAAAGAATTACTTCTAAATAGGTCCACAACTCTCTCCCTTTTCCTATCAACTTTCTCGCTCTGCTACCTCTGGTTGGTGGGCAAGAAGTTTTAAGAACCCTAAATAAAGTAGGTTTTGAAAAAAATCTAAGCCTACAGATAGATTCATGGGTTTTGAGAAAGGGCTATGTCTCCTGCTGAGAGGAGATGATATGTAGGTTGTGACTTTTTGGTGCTGTGGTCTACTGTGACCCATGAAATGACCAGTGACTGACAGTCTCCCAGTAAGTGCAGCACACACTAAAATGCTTTTGCTTGGCATAGGGAGCTGTCGAATGTATTCATTTCTTGTCACATATTCTTGAGTATTCATGTAGGTGACAGTAGTTACTCTTCACTTCTGCCATATAGGGAAGTGGGTCTGTACACTGAGAGAAGAGAGTGGCTGGTGGTGAGTATGTAACATGGAGTAAGATAAACATTACGGTGCAGGGTCTCTCTCTCTCTCTCTCTCTCTCTCTCTCTCTCTCTCTCTCTCTCTCTCTCTCTCTTTCCCAATTTGACAATCTGGAGTCAACTGAGAAGAGAGAACAAGTCAAGAACTGCCTCCATTAGATTAAATTTTGGGCAAGTCTATGGAACCTTTTCTTGATTAATGTTCGTTGTGGGAGGGCCCACCATTTTGGGCAAGTTCATCAGTAGTCATGTGTAAAAAGAATAGCATTTTAAGCTGTAAGAAATAGTAAAGGAGCAAGCCATGGGCAGTGTTGAGGTTTGAACAAGAAAGGCTCCCACCGAAATATATTTGTATATTTAATTAACAAGGAGTGACAGTATTTTCAAGGATTAGAACGATTAAGGTTGTGGCCACAATGGAGGAAGAGGGGGTTTCGACAAGGGTGGGGTTTGAGTTTTCAATAGCCCCATGCTTTACCAGAGTTTCTCTTTCTCTTTCCCCCTCTCTCTCTCTCTCTCTCTCTCTCTCTCTCTCTCTCTCTCTGTCTCTCTGTCTCTCTGTCTCTCTCTCTCTCTGCTTACAGAGCAGTAGCTCTCTATTGCTCCCGTGTTATGCTCCCTGCCATGATGATGGACCAGACGTCTGAAAGTGTAAGGGAGTCTCCAATTACATGCTTTCATTTATAGTAGTTCCTTGACCATGGTGTCTCTTCACAACAACAGAACAATGAATGAGACAGGGAGCAGGCCAACAAGCAGAGCTCCTTGTTACCGCTTCAAGCTCCTGTTCTAGTTTCCCTCAGTGATGGTCTGTAACCTGTAAGACAAATAACCCTTTCCTCCTCAAGTTAGTTTTGATCATGGCATTCATCACAGAGAGAAGGAAGCAAACTAGAACGTCACAGGTCAGTACGTGAACAAGTCTTAACTTTAAATTAAAACAAAGTGTCTTTACGTCTCTGTGGTTATGAGGTAAGACTCTGTGGCTCTACTAGACTCACTGTTTCTATAAGAAATTGTCTTACTTAGGGTTCCTATTGTTGTAAGGAAACACGGTGACCAAAGAGTAAGTTAGGGAGGAAAAGGTTTCTTCAGCTTACACTTCTACATTGCTGCTCATCAGCTAAGGAAGTTGGGACAGGAACTCAATCAGGACAGGATCCTGGAGGCAGGAACTGAGGCAGAGGCTATGGAGGGGCCCTGCTTACCGTCTTGCTCCTCATGTCTTGTTAGCTTGCTTTCTTATAGAACCCAGGACCACCAGCCTAGGAACGGTGCCCCTCACAGTGGCCCGGGCCCTCCCCACCAATCACTAAGAAAATGCCCTCCAGCTGGATCTTATGGACGCATGTTCTCAACTGAGATGCCCTCTTCTCTGATCACTCTAGCTTGTGTCCAGTTGGCATAAAATCAGGGCGGTGGTTAGCATGTGATTTTCCCATGGGAAGTGTGGCACAAGTAGGATGTGTGGCCTTGTGGGAATAGGTGTGGCCTTGTTGGAGGAAGCATATCACTGTGGGGGTGATATGCTTCTTCTCCAACACCATGTCTGCCTAGACGCTTCCTTGATTCCTGCCTTGATGAAAATAGACTGAACTTCTGAACCTGAAATCCTGCCCTAATTAAATGTTGTCCCTTGGGGTTGGGGATTTAGCTCAGTGGTAGAGCGCTTTCCTAGGAAGCCCAAGGACCTGGGTCAGTCCCCAGCTCTGAAAAAAAAGACCCCCCCAAAAAAAATATTGTCCCTTATAAGTTGCCTTGGTCATGGTGTCTTTTCGCAGCAATGAAACCGTCAGACAACCAGCCAGTATAAAAACCCCCAAATAGCAGAATTAATCAACGATAGAAAGTATTTTTAAGTCCTGCAGTGAGAAACTTATTCTTGAGAGAAGAAACAGCAATGAATGAGTCCAAGATAAGGTTGTCTCCAAAGACACTCTTGGAGTGTAGATGTGGCTCAGGGAGACCCCACGGAGTGCACAGGGGCTTCTCAGGAGGAGAGAGCTACATGGTCAGGAACCACAAAGCATTTTAACGTCACAGCAAATGGCATAGGAAAGAGCTCAGCACCTCTGCATTGGAGGCACCGTCAAGAGTTTTCTGAGGATAAGCTTACACGTGAGTAAACGACGGGAACTTCCGGGGGCTAGATATGGTAACAGGGCCCACAGGTGTGTAGGAAGCCATCCAGTCGAAGGAGAGCCAGGCAAGGCAAGCCAGTGCAGGAGCTCTTTGAGGTTATCTAGGGGCATTGAGAAGAGACCTCAAAAATATTACAGGATGCAACAGAGTCTAACGTGCTCAGGGAAGCTAAACACACGATCCACGTAACACCTGACAGAAGCTCACAGCCTCCTCATCTTCCCTTTTAAATTACTTTTACTGTTCCCTGCCCCTCTTTCCCCAACTGTCTGTTTCTCCCTCAAACTTCACCTCAGAGTGTCTATCTATGACTGGCCCCTCTCCTCTGCTTCCTAAACAACCATTTTGTTTTCCCCGTGCCATCCCTGCTCCTCTAAGCCTCATCTCCAGTTCTTTTCTCTCCCTAAAGACCAGACCAGCTCAGTCCTGTTTGTTTTAGCCTATGTGACATCAGACTTACTGTTCACACCCTTGACTTTTCTGGCTATCTCTCAATCTTACATCCACCACAGCTCGTCTCCTCCACCAAAGTGTTCACACACAACACGTCACATCGCACATTTTAATTTTTAGAGCAAAAACAAATTCCACTGGAAAAGATACTGGGGTTGTTAAAGGCATGTGGGTATCTGAAACACAGAAAAACAATCATTTTCCCCCAATCCTATAAATTCCCCATCTATGTCCCCCTTACTTTGTGAATTTCACCTTAACGGATCTTTTCCATCAGATTATAGACATAGATGTGGACGTTGCCATCAAACTTGATCAAGTACATGGAAGGCTTGGCTGGAACTTGGTAAATGACTTTGCCGAAATTTTTGGACCGGTCACTTCTGGTGAACTGCACACCTTGACCTTTTAAGATGTCGCTGTCAACGTCTGACTTCACCTCTGCTGGAGGAGTCTCTGGAATGATATGGAGGTTACCTTCTGTGTAATCAACCAGGAGCTGGTAGATGTATAGGACTGGATCTTTCTCGTAGGTGATGTAAAACCAGTCCTACATGATCGGCACCCGGGATGGGACCATCCCCCTCCAGTTGTCCTTAGAGCCATGTTTGCCCTAAATTTATGCTCCACAGCTCGGCCAACCATGGCACTTTCGAGATGGGCGTCTTTCACTTGAGGAAACACTACTTTGTGTGTCAAGACCTTAAGCTTTAAAATCCTCTCATCACTGTGAAGTTCCAGTCCGTAGACACAGTCAATTCCAACATACATGACCAGATAGAGAGAGGGATTTGTTGGCAGTTGATCTAGAACGATGGCCTTCCATTGGGTGACGGGCTCATCACCTTCCTTCCATCCGTGAGAAATTCTGCAGCCCACAATGTTCCCCAGGGCCTGGGGAGAAGGCCTCCTCCTCCTCCACTTCTGGAAGGATTGTGTGCTCATCCTCCTCAGAGACATCCTCTTCTTCTTGGCTGTAGACCTAGTGTGGTAGGCCACGGCATCCTGGTCCACTGTCTTGTGGCTATCGTTCTGTGTTCAGGCTTCATACTTGCACGTGGCCTGGGTTTGAAGAGCTCGCCTGCTTAAACCAGACACAATGCTGTTGCCGCTGTCATGTGACTGCCTGCAAGAACAATGGGGGTGGGGTGGGGAGGGCGCTGGACCAAGGCTCTTGTCTAAGAGAACTTTGGAGCAGCTGAGGAAGGCGATGGTAGACAGGGTTGAGCATCTGAATCTAATTCTTTCATAATCAGAAGTTCATAGGAGGGCTGGGCAATGGTGGAGCACACCTTTAATTCCAGCACTCAAGAGGCAGAGGGAGGCAGACCTCTGTGATATCAAGGCCAGCCTGGTCTACAGAGTTAGTTCCAGGATAGCCAAAGGTACCCACAGAAAAACCCTGTCTCAAAAATCAAAATCTAAAGTTCAAAGGGAAATGAACAAATGGTCCTCTCAGCTCAGAATAACATATTCAGAAACGTTTCTTCAGCCCGAGGTACTTTGCCTCTGCTGAGGAACCTCTCCTTGACTGGCTAGGTCAGTGTGGGATTAAGTATCCCTGTCTCCACTTTAAGCAAGCAGAACAGAGAAAGGATAGCAAAGGAGCCAGAAGGGTGGCCACACCCCTCGTCTACCATCTATGAACTATTTGGCACCATCCACAACTGTCTGCAAAGAGACACAGCACACCAGTCCACTGGCTTTCTGTACTGTGCATCCTGACCCAGACCCAGGTTTATTCCGCGAAGCTGTTGCATCTTCGACCACAACAAGAGTCTTTTGTGTATGCAACAACAGCCACTTAGAAATAATATCTCCTTTGTTGGGATTTAGCTCAGTGGGAGAGCAGTTGCCTAGCAAGCACAAGGCCCTGGGTTCGGTCCTCAGCTCTGAAAAAAACAACAACAACAACAACAACGACATCAAAAAGAAATATTTCCTAAACTGCACAGGCACAAAGAGGAGCTTTGGCATTTTAGTAGGATTATGAATTAGATATTGTTAGCAAAGTATAATAAACTCCGGAGACTGACTAGCCTAGACCGTCCGCCGAGCTCTCAAACGTGGAAGACATTAGAACATACAGGTACTCGCTGTACGAGGGAAAACTTTTAGCTTTCTGGGCTAAATGGGTCCCAGTTATCTTCATAAACGTATTTACCGAGAGAAAAGGTCCTAGTCGTCCAGATTCTGTCTTCGGAAACCGGTCAGGCACCAAAAGGCTGTTGAACAATTGTGGGGTTCAGGAGCTGAACTGGCTTTCACAGCCCGCTGGGAAGATAGTGAACCCACCTTCAAGGAGTCTAGCGCCCCCAAGTGGAAGAGAAGCACAACCTCCGCCCATTGCTCTGTGACATCATCCAGGCTCTGCTTACGTCATAGAAGCCCTCTCAGCCCAGTTCCTTCCCTAGTAACGCTTAGAAACGTCCAGCATCTAGGTTTTAGCTTCTCATGTAGCCTCCTGGAGACCCAAAATAAAGTCCCCACTCAAATATTCTGATGACTCGAGTCACAGTCTGCCCAAGTAGCTCTTTTCATGCATTTTTTTTTTCTGAAAAAGTCTTTGGTTTCTGATTCACCAACATCCTTGGTGGTTATTTTCCCAGCTCCTATCGTTCCTTTGGTTATCTTTAAGTCATTCTCCGTATCAGAAATATTGGTAGCCTCTCTCTCCGAGGCTGCCCACTGGATAGCACCCCAAAATTAGCTTTATCAAAACCCACAATTAGAGGAGGGCCATTTTTACTCACACAAAGCTGGAATTTCACAGGATAAAATACCTTGTATTGAAGTCAATGGCAATCATGAATTATGGATTCTTTGCAAAGAGCGAGGAAAAATTATCTCCTGGACCTGCTTCCAAATTCGGGATAAACTGATGACAAACCCGATATTGACCAGTCGTATTTTAAATGTCTTTAAAATTTACCAGCACTTCTGGTTACAAGGAATTTATTAGATCAAATGCGGCAAATCAGGATGAAATAGATGAGGTAATTTTGTTTTTGAAATATGGGTAGACAGAATACTGGATGCAGGTAAGGATGGAATTTACCTGTAAATTACAGGGCACTTTAATTGTTTGTGTCACATAGTTCTTCAGATCTTCAAAAGGATGCTTTTCAGAACCCTCCCCAGTCCCCACCACACTCTGACCCTCCCTTCCCTCTTCCCAGTAATTCCCTTCCACTTTCACATTATAATGTACTAAGAGCTTAACAACTTATGGCAGCTTTTTAAAATCTGTCCACTTTTCTTAGTGCACCGTCTTCTTTTTCTCCCTTCTATCGTAGTTTTAAGCACATTTTCCTTCACACTTTGAGTTTTCCTCTCTGTCTGCTCTCATGACTCCTCTGCCATTATGTGACTTTGGTCCACTATGTTGATGACCTCAATGTTCGGTTAACTCAAGTGACATGATTTTTCCCCCTTTTCTCCCTTCATATTCCTTCTCTAGGCACCTGCTGAGATTTACAGCCTTGGGGATTTTTTTAAGCCCGAAAAGCACACACACACACACACACACACACACACACACACACACGCACACACACACACGCACACACACACACGCACACACACACAGAAACACTCATACAAACACAAACACACAAACACACACATACATAGAAACACAAACACACATACATGCACACACACACACACAAACATACACATAAACACACTCAAACACACAAATACAGAGTGAGACAGAGACAGAGAGAGACATGGTGAGAGACAGAGAGCCCATGAGGAAACATGTAATATCATCTTTCTAAGAACAATAAACAGAGACAACTTTCAAAAAAGGGAAGAACAAGTAGGCGACAAGAAGAACAATCTCATCATAGCCGTCAACTTGAGGAGGAAAGAGTTTGTCTCACTCTATCTTCTAGGCTCCCGTCTGTTACTGAGTGACGATGGGCAGGAACTCAGGCAGGACTCTAGAGGCAGGAAAGGAAGCAGAGACAACTTAGAAATCCTGGGTACTGGATTGCGATCCATGACCTACTCAGCTTTCTCTCCTTCTCCTACAACCCAGGGCCACCTTCATAGGGGATGACACTAACCAAAGTGGGCTAGACCCTTCCACATCAACCATCAAAAAAAAATTCCTTACAAATGTGGCCAAAGGCCAATCAGATGGAGGCAATTCCTCAGCTGAGGCTCCTTCTTCCCAGGTTGAGTCAAACTGATAATGAAAACTAAACAGGAACCTTCACATACTTTCTGATTGCCACACTGTGTGCAATAGACAACCCATTGGAATAACCTTAGCTGTTTATCACTGGATGAATGGCTTAAAAATGTGATATACATTGATGTGATTCTCATCTATGTGTAAGAGCAAAGGGTTTTGTTCTCAGAAAAATGGATGGAGTATAAAATACAATACGTTAAGTGAAACAAGCCAGACTCAAACAGACGACTGCGAAATTTAGATTTTAATAAGGAATATTATGTGAAAGGGGGCATTTAGGAAGAGGAAGGGGAGCAGCAGGGAGTGTGTGTGAGTGAGTGTGTGTGTGTGTGTGTGTGTGTGTGTGTGTGTGTGTGTGCAGGTGGAAATGGAGGTGAGTTGTGAGGATGAAGATGGCTAATGTACAGTATAAACCTGTACAAGGAGTCACAGCAAGCCCACTGACTTGTACATTTAAAGCACATCGATATAAGAGAACTGAGTTTAAACAATGTTTTGATTAAATTGGGGGTTTATAGTTTAGAGATACCGTAAAGTTTATTCATATTTTCCTTCCCACATGTGACTCTTGCTGTTTTGTGCTTGATACTGGTGACAGGATATGGCATTGAGCTTTGGTGTCACTACCTCATCAATCACCCGTAATTCACATCATTCAGTGAGTCTACCGTGGTGAAGGAGGTAGTTAGAGATCTTACGGGTACACGACGTGGGAAGAATAATGCCCACACACACTGTAGATATCCAAATATTCACCCTCATCTCTTGTTTTAATGTAATCGCCCAAAAGTAATTTTCTGAAGATTAATCGCCAGTGGGAATGAAGTTGTGAAGAATTGATTAGGTCAAGAGGGAAGCGACCTACAAATAAAGATCCATTAATGATGCTATTGTGGAAAAATGTTAAATTATGAAAGGGAGTTTGGCTCCCTCTCCTGTCTTCCTAGCCCATTGGATCCCTTCTGTGGTGACAGCATCCCACAAGAACTCCTTCCTCTGCCGATGGTCTCTTCATCTTGGATTTACAGGCTTCTGAATCAGAATCATACAGAATCTGCGTCATTATAGACGAGCCAAATGGTGATATTCTGTTTGTCCATACAAGTGTGAACATGCCTCAGAATTGTGAGCAGCCGGGACATATGGGAAAGCGAAGCTGGCAGAGAGTAATAGGTTGTTAGTGCTGACTGAAGGCAAGATGTATTCAGGGTTAGCATATGTGCTCTTCGTGAAAGAAACAGCACAGAGGAAGAGTGTAGATTGGAAAGGTGAAGCTTGGGAGGCACTTGGACATCTACTGTTGCCCTTGTGGGGACAAGGAGCCATTAGGTAAGGGGGAAGATTGCTAGGGATACCTTCAGCCACTGCTTTTGTCTAGCAGAACACTTTTTAGAATCCTCATCTTCGAGGATGTAAAGAAAACTGCCTGGAGTCAGTTGATCTATCAGTAACCATCAAGAGTCTGTGCACTACTCCTGAGGGACCCAGGAAAAAGCCTGATCGTGGAAGATCCTTTGCCTTCCAGAGATGGAAACTTGTCCCCGGCAACACTGGGAAACCCATCTACGTTGGGAAAGGCCTCCCACTAAGTCTTGATCAGTTTTTCTTAACACTTGGATTGAGACCCCTTTGGGAGCTCAAATGGCTCATGCAGAGGAGTCACATACCATATATCCTATATATCAGACATTTACATTAAAATTCATAACTATAGCAAAATTATAGTTATGAAGTAGCAATGAAACAATTTTATAATTGGTGGAACTGTATTAAAAGTTTAGGTTAGGAATGTTGAGAACCATTCTTCTTGACTCCTCTAAAACATGCCTGTTGGTATGTACTGGAGGTATAATCCCTTTTATTCAATCAGGCAAATCCAAAAAAACAAAACACCACCATAAGGTTATGAAGGATAAACAGCCACTGCACCCACAGTGTCAGGACTGCTGACATCTTAGAAAAACGATGTCAAAATGAAATCACGTCACACCATGACCATCCCCCTAGATGAAAAGCAGAGGAGAAAAACCAGTTCCCTGGTGGTGGCACCAAGAGAAAACCATTGTCAGAATTGTCAGCAAGGATTTTAAAGGCAGGATTCAAGTGTCGTCAATGAGAAACTTCCAAATCAAAAGTATACACATCATCTTGTGAGGTAATAGAAGAAACAATAAAAAATCGAATAGGAACTCACTGAATTAAAGCAAACACTATGAGTAGGAATTAAAGACAAGTCTGGGCAGGATGAACAATGAAGTGGATTTTAGAGCATGCAGAAGGGGCTGGGGAGACGGCTCACTGCTCAGGAATACTGGTTGCTCTTGCAGAGGACCATGGTTCAGAGGATCTGATGGACTCCTTGGTCAAAACACACACACACACACATACACACACTCACACACACACACAGACACACACACCACACACACCATAGAGATAAATTTTTAAAAAAATTAAAAATAAGAAGGAGCCAGGTATGCCCCTTTAATCCCAGCACTCAGAAGCAAGCTGATCTCTCTGAGTTCAATGCCTACCTGGTTTATACAGTGAGTTTCAGGCAAGCCCTACCTACATAATGAAACCCAGTGTCAAAATAAAACAGAAAAGAGTGTTATATTCATTTCTGATAATGTAGGCAACAGAGAAACTATTTCTACAGAGAAAGAACTTATTGTTGAGAGAATCAGTGGATTGCAAGGAGACCCCAATTCTTTGTGTCACTACTCCATCACAGCCTCAGCAGGAAGCAAGAATGGGTACAGCTAAAAGGAAGCAGGGCGATTATGAGTAAAGCTGTGGACACGGATCAGCCCATCAGCAACAGAAGCAGGCAGAAAACCAGCTAGGATGAGATATCTTCACCAGACAATGTCTCTGACTGACAGTCCCTAGTAGCACCAGGATGTTCTTTTCCTTCAAGTACCCTGGACTTTTCAGACACTCAGAAACCACAGAACAAAGTGTGGCAAATGCCTAAGAAAGGATGTTCTGTGGGACATATTTGTTTATACAGGTTTCATGTAGCCCAGGCTGGCCTCAAACACACTATGCACCCAAGGATGATTTTGAACTCCTGGTTCTCCTCCTGGTAATGGGACTCTGGGCATGGACCACCACACCAGGCTGATGAGGTTCTGTAGGTGGAGCCCAGAGCTGTGTGAGAGCCAAGAGAGCACTCTGTCCACTGAGCTGCATCTCCATCCCCACGGGATGTGTTCTGCTAATACAACAAAACTAAAATACTCGTCTTCAATGAGAGACAACAGGAGTCTCCCAGTCCAGAAATATTAAATCACACATTCACAAGTAATACAGATGTCAAGAAATAATGAAACTATGTAACAGTAAGAAAAAAAGAAGAAGATAGGAAACATACTATCAAAATGAGTGAGATATAACTATGACGGTGCTAAGAGGAAACTTTATTTACAACACTAATTCTTAGATTAGAAACAAAGACCAGCAACCTAAATTTTTATCTACACAGGAAAATATGAACAAAATTAATTCAATGAAAAAATAATTGATAAAATGAACACCAAAACACAAAACACTAAAAATAAGAAATTAACAAAAAAAGCCAAAGAAACACAATTAGTTTTTTTAAAGCAAAGAATTTTATTTTTATGTCTCGAATAGACCTAGATAGAAAAATATAAGATCCAATCCATTATGCGATTTAAAAAAAAAAGAAATTGCTGTGTTTTAGAGTTTATGCAGAACACTGAACCTGGTACCACAGACAAAAAATTAAAAGAAATTATTCATCGTTTAAACCCTTTTTAATGACAGTGTTTATACTCAACTTTTCTCTCCTATAATCTGTTTAATATCAGACCAGATTTCCAGGGTTGCCATAGGGAGATTTTGCAGTGTTGAAATGGAAGCACAGCATTGTATTCCCAACACAGACTCTAGTTGAGAACATCATTGTTTTTATCACGAGGAAACTAACACAAGATCCAAGCCCAGTCTCCTGAGGTGTTGTCCCATCTTAGATCCATTTCCTCTGACAGCACTTCCCATGTGTCATATTTTTCTTCAAAAATCGAAAGAGACTTGTTTGCTGCACTGTTTGGTTTGCCGTGCTGCTTGGGAGATCCTGGACCATCAGACATGATGAAACTTCTCGCCCACACCCCCAAACTACAGCACTGGTATCAGTGTAGAGGAAATAGGAGAGACAGAAACCAAAAAGGAAAAAAAAAACCTGTTGTTGTTTGGAGAAGAGTCATGTAAGTAGGCCAAGCGGACCTTGGACTTTCTATGTAGCCCAGGTTGGCCTTGGACTTACAATGTAGCCCAGTCTGGCCATGGACTTACTCTGTAGCCCAGGCTGGCCTTGATTTACGATGTAGCCCAGGCTGTCTTTGGACTTACTATGTAGCCCAGGCTGGATTTGAACTTGTGATCTTCGCGAGTATTGAGAATATAGGTATGCACTACCACACTCAGCTTTGTCTCTGTTATTATAAGTGACTCAGCTGTGTCCCATCATTTGCCAGCCTCCCTCAACATCAGCAACAGAATCCACAATCACCCACTAGGATAATCCCATCCTTTAACTCATCTGTTAAGGTAAGACTTTACAGAACAGAGAGTCAGCAGGGTCCTCCTCCTTATTAGAACACATTTGTGTGGAGGGATTTGAGTGATTGTTTGAGTGAGCCAGTCATACCTTAACCTTGTTCTGATATTATGACCAAGACGAAGAAAAAAAAGAAGAAGAAAACAAAAGTAAAGTAGACGGGTCCAACACCAGGACTTGAACATTAGCAGGTGAGGAGATGGCTCACAGATCTCAGGTAAATGATGGGTAGGCTTTGTGGCCCACATAGAATCCCAGTCCAGGGAGGTAGAGATGGGGCAGATCAGCAAGGCAAGATAGCTGTCTAGACTAGACATATTGGTGAACTCTGGGTTTGACTGAGAAGTGCTGCTTCAATGAATAAGGTAGAAGAGAAAATGGATTAGTCCCTACATTATACACTGCACATGCACGTATGTACACACACACACACACACACACACACACACACACACACACACACACACACACACACAGCGGAACAAAACAAAAAACCTTGGACTTAAGGCATTGCCTCCACTGTAGTAGCACATAGTAGGAGGTGGGGATCTAAATAAGTGTTCCTTTCCACCCCCACAAAGACCAACACACTTATGAACCCTCAGCCCTGGATCTGTACAATCTGCTGAGGACTCCCAGATGTTTAGTTTAGTCTCCTCGCTCTCTAACATATTCTGGTGTTCTGTTTCAGGAATCCTGAGCTGGGGCTCAGCTGACTTGAGTCTTACTCCCAGTCTTGCATCCAAGACAACTTTCAGCTGCCATGTACTGATCCTTGGAATTCCCTGCCAAGGTACCCTGACTTGCATTTCTCACGAGGCCACGCCATGAAGCCAGAGAAAGTGCGGCTGTCTTACTCTGCTTTTATTAGCTTAGAGTATTGGGAAATTGGCTCGACCTTTAAACCTCACTTCCCTCATGTATAAATGAGCAGGCGAACAATTCCAGTTCATCAGATCTACATTAGGTGTGAGTTAGAAAAACACATCAAAACGATTAGTGCCAATGTGTTTTATGAATGATAAGCAGTATTATTTATATGATTTATAACATTGGAAATTATTGTACCTGGAACGTAACGGTTTTCATTATCTTTGCACAGATGATGCGAGGAAAGCATCTAGGATGCAGAAATGCTTCCTTTTTTGCTTTATTTCCAAGAAGCATTTCCTTCTACTCCAATTAATTTCTTAAAACTTACTTTCCACTCCATCTCCCCTTAGGTGATTAGGTTAGAACAGGGTTTGGTGAGAGGGGTTATAAAACATGTTACAGAATATATCTACAAGATCAACTGTTGAGTTCAAATGGAGGCACCCTCCATGGATAAGCCATGCTCCCCCTGAAGCTATTGATTTCTTTTCTTTTTTTATTTTCATTGATTTCTTGTGATGGCTAGTCTTGGAGGAAAGAACCTCCCTCGAGGAGCCTCCTCTATCAGATTGGCCTTGACTATGTCCAGGTGGCATTTCCTTGACTGTTCACTGATGTTGGAGAGCCTGGTCTACTGTGGGCAGCACCGCCCTATGCGGGTGGGTCTGGACTCTGTAAAGGTAGTTGAATGTGAGCTTAGAAGCAAGTCTGTGGGCAGTCTCTGTAGTTCCTGTTTCACAATCCTGTCTTGGTTTTCCTTAATGATGGGCTGGAACAGATAAGATGAAATAAAGTTTTCCATTGAAAAGCTGGCTTTGGTGAGTGTATTTATCAGAGCAACAGAAAACCAAAATTAAGCAAAAATCACAGTGCCAGATGTGGGATGTCTTCCTGAACGTTGCTGACCAGCGAGATCACAAAAGCCCTCACAACTTTACAGGTTGTTGCCATTGTTTTCTGTAGCCCTGAAGAACATGATGGTAACACCCTATTGCTGAAGACACTGAATTCTTTTAGTCATAGGTCACAGAATGGTCAATCTGAAGTTGAGGTGGAAGCATCCTCTAAAATGCCTAGCCTTCATGGTTCAAGAAAGTGTTATGTAGGCTTCCAGGTGAGAAAATCATCTACAACCTTACTAGGGGGTGAACCATTCAAGCTAAAATGTCAGGCAAGATGTGCCCCTAATGTGTTAGTGCCATCACAGTCATGGGAGTAACCAGTGGCTTTCCAATTGGATACAAGGCATATTCCACACGAGGGAATACACACCAGGTTCTGTAACCTGGTCAAGAACCTATTTTTAGAGTGATTTGGCCCTATGGAAGAGCCTAATGCTAAATACATTGTCAAACTTCCTTCCAAACATCCATATTTGTATCTATAGATCAGGGTTGCACTCAGCTCGCATCAGAAAAAAAGCCTCTGACTACCATGGGCAGAGACGTACAGCTGGACAAAGTGCTGGGAATCAGTGGTGTTGAACTGTTCAGGTGGAAATAGGACAGCTAAGTCTTCTCCTCCACAGCTCAGAGAGCATCATGAAAGAGTGGGTAGAAAGAATATAAGAACCAGAAGATGGGGAAGTGGACAGCAAAAGGATATCTTTTAGATTGGATCTAGTCATTGAACTCTTAAATTGATGGTGGCTATGGTCATAGGCCCTAGACTGGGCCTATCAACACTTCATTACAGATGGGAGAGGCAATAAAGACCCTCCCCTCCCTTGGCAATCAACATTTATTGGAGGAGGGGTTATATCCTGCAAGCTTAGATTTTTCAAGACCTACTTTAGTAACAGTTCTTATACCCTTTAGCCTTCCTCTAGCCCACCACCCACCAGAGGTAGTGGAAAGGAAAGGATAATATGCCAATCAAAGGACGATGTGGACCTTCTTACAAATAGTACTCTTGGGCAATTTCAATCTTCATCATCAGGATATCAGTTCAGTTGACAGGAATCAGCAGAGGTAGGTCAATCTACTTGCAAACACCATTCACGAATCACCAAGGACAGTTCAACCCAGAAGAAATTGCTGAGCTCTTCCAATTGGCCTGGGTTCGAGGAGGCAGCAAGAAGCCACCGCAATGTCACCACAAGAAGTTCTCTGGGGCTTTTCTCTCTACAAAGTCATGACAAACAACGGTCAGTGAGGAAGGAAAGGTGAACCAAGGCCACAGCATGATCCATGAAGACCAGTGTCATCAAAGTCCATTGAGCATCAGCGAAGAGTGTCAAGGCAAGCCAATGCTGTGGTGTTGTCCACTCTTGTCCAGGGTTATACTCGTACCCTTTCTAAACATCACATGCCCTTTTCACAGGCAGCGACCAGAAACACCATGTGTTTGTTCTCAGCAAAACATCCTCTCCTAAGACAGTTTCCAGAACAACATCCATGACACAGTTGAGTCTCCAAAGAAACCAAAATTTCTGCTTCACTCCCTTCTTCATTCCTATACCCATAGATAAGCTGTTCTGTCGAATTCCTCTGTCCTCATGTAATTAATTAAACTTAGGGAATACACACAGAAAAGAGACATGAAATAGGAGGGGGGACTCATTCAGAATATCGGTGCCAATTGGAAAGGGAGTGGCGTGAGAGAAGGGGTTGCCCGAGGGGATGACGGAGAAGGATTTGGGAGGAAGCAAGGGGGAACTGAAGGATGTGATGGGAGAATGAGGGAGGGGGATGAGGGAGGGGAACTGGGAAGGGAAATACAGAAAGGAAAGGTCTAAAACTCATTATATAAGTATATGAAATTGTTAAACAAAAACAACAAAATCATCATTTTCTTTAAAAAAAGGTTAATGTTTCTCTTTACAGAGGGTCAATCGTTACAACTTAGGGCTTATTTTCTTGGATCAATTTTGTCTTTAAGGTTTTTTAGTTCCTTGGAGCAAATTGTCAGATGTGAAGTTTTAGTTCGACTCAGTGCATCCAGGGTTCTGTGTAACTGAAATATCAAGTCAATAAACACTTTGTATTTATCGTCAAAATCCCAGTGAGTTCTCTCCAGTAATTTTCCTTTTATCACACTCCACCCACAGCCCTTCTCAAAATGCTGGCTGAATTAAGTACCTGCCACTGAATGCGACACAAGTTCAAACCAGTGGAAGTGGGAAAAAGCAACTAAAAGTAAACAAAGTAACAAACAGCAAAACTTCTTCCCTCTGCATCTGGGATTCCATTTTATGGTTTTGGAGAGTCTACTACACTGAACAAAATGAAAGAGTAGAGTCTGTGGTGGTGTTTAACTTAGTGAAGAAAGGCAGGCATAGCTGCAAATGGGGGGGTGGCCGGGGTAGGCTGACAGGGCGGTTCCTCTCTTGATGATGTATGTAAACACCAAAGCTGAGAATGAAGAGAACCTTAAAGTGAAAACGGCGATGCCAAAATTTATGAACACAAGAGCGTTTGTATCACACTGACTTAACATTCACACAAATAAATCACACTCCACCTCTAGGATGCGTGTTTACACACATCAAGAGGTGCTGTGTTTGGGGGGCTGTATAAACAATGATTGTGTGTGAGTGGAGAGGTGTCTTGGTAGTTGAGAACCATTACTGCTCTTGCAGAGGACCTGAGTTCAGACCCTGGCACCTACATGGTGGCTCACAAGCATTGATTACTCTTGTTCAGTTCTGTGTCCTGCTCCTGTCTCCTGTCTTAATAAATACACATGTGGTCTTGAGGGAAACCGACTTGAGCCCTGTGGCCTCCCATGTCTCACTGACAGCTATACCTGCTTTTCTTCCCTGAGTTTCTTGTGGCTTCTGTATATGTATCTATTATACAGATACATAAAAGCAAGGGAAACACCCATATATGGAATTTAAAACAAGGAAGCAAAGAAAGAATGAAAGAAAGAAACAAAGAAAGAAAGGGAGAAAGAAAGAAACAAAGAGAGACAAAGAAACAAAGAAACAAAGAAACAAAGAAACAAAGAAAGAAAGCTGAAAACCCTCCAGGTCTGCAATGTGACCATCACACTCCAGTTGTTATGCTTTCCCCATCATGATGGATGGTACCAGCTCAAACAATGTGTCAAAATAAACACTTCCTGTCTCTTTTTTTATTGAAATTTTATGTATTTAAATTTCAAATGTTATCCCCTTTCCTGGATCCCCTCTCTCCCATTCTCTCTCCCCCTGCTTCAGTGATAATGCTTTTCTTCCCACCTATTCCCATCTCAACACCCTGGCATCCCCCACTTTGGGGAAATGAGCCTTCAGAGGACCAAGGGCTTCTCCTCCTATTGATGACAGACAATGCCATCCTCTGCTATATATGTGGCTGGAGCCGTGGGACCCTCTATGTGTACCCTTCGGTTGGTGGTTTAGTCTCTGGGAGCTCTAGGGGTGTCTGGTTGGTTGATATTGTTGCTCTTCCTATGGGGTTGCAACCCCCTTCACCTCCTCCAGTCCATTCTTTAACTCCTCCTCCATTGGGGTCCGGGTGCTCAGTGGAATGATTAGCTGTAAGCATCCTCATCTGTATCAGTCAGGCTCTGGCGGAGCCTCTCAGGAGATGTCCATATCACACTCCTGTCAACAAGCACTCCTGTCTTCGTTAAGTTTTTGCTTTGTATTTTGTCATAACAATAACAAGAAAAAACAATATGCGCCCTCTTCATGTCAGGGCTATGTGAGTTAGAGTCAATGCTTCACTGAGCCCTGTAGGGTTCTCTTGGCTCCATCCACAGAGGCTGGAGAGGGTGTGGACCCTCACACGGACCTGGTGTGGCCATGGACAGCATAGACGCTTGATGATCTATTCTCTTTGTGAGAAACAAAACTTCATGTCATTGATAAATACAATCAAGGAGAGTATCACATGCAGCTATCCTAGAGTCTATTTTTGCGTACTTATTCTCAGCAGCCCTCGTTGGGAGTCAGGGACACTGCGAGGCACCGAGAACCTCTCAGTTCTATGGACCACCTTCTGCATTCCGTGACATCATAGACCTCGGCCGTGGAATGCAAATTCTTAGCTCAAATATCTAGCTCTACCTTCCAGGTGTAGCTGTGTCTTGGGTCTATGACTTCTAACATGAATCAAAACCTATAGGTTTGGGAGAAAAGTGGTCTCATGTTAACGGGAAATGTATCTGACATGCATGCCTTCGATATAGTTATCCAAGTGAAAGTTATGGAAGGAAAGGTGTGATCAGACACCCAAAAGACAGCCTAAATCCTAAATTCAACTTCTTTGAGTGTTTGTCCTAATGCAACTGTGTGTGTGTGTGTGTGTGTGTGTGTGTCTACACATATTTCTGTGTATGTGCATGAGCAGAACAGAAGGAGACCCTGCACATCTCCTCATTCATCTTCTTCTTCTTTAGTTTTTCAGACAAAATCTCTTATTGAACCCAAAACTCACTGTCCCTGGCTATCATAGGCATCCCACACATGTTATCCCTTTTCCTGGATCCCCTCTCTCCCATTCTCTCTCTCCCTGCTACAGTGATGATGCTCTTCCTCCCACCCACTCCCACCTCAACACCCTGGCATCCCCCACACTGGGGAACTGACCCTTCAGAGAACCAAGGGCTTCTCCTCCTATTGATGCAGACAATGCCATCCTCTGCTAGATATATGGCTGGAGCCGTGGGACCCTCCATGTGTCCTGTCATCATCCCTCCAATCATGGGTTATGGGCTGTCATGCAGGTGCTGGTAATTTCACAGCAGGCACTGCTTCCCACAAAACTATCTCCCCAGCTTGCATTTTATCCATGTTTCTGGCATGCTGGAGATCCTGTATTTTGTTTATTTGGCCCATAGCTAGACACTCTTTCTTGGACTATAAGTCAGTGATCTACCTTCCTAATGCTGCCCCCTTTAAGACAGTTCCTATGTTGTTAGGAGCCTTGATGACACAATTATTCTTGTTGCTTCTTCATAGTTTTAATTTCGCTATGGTTATGAATAGTAGTAGGTAATCATTTTGGAGATTGAAGTTTGTCAAAGGCATCATGACCCACACACAGGTTGTGAACCGCAGCTATCACTGATTGGTGGCAAGATATATTTGAAGGACGAACTGAGGAAGACAACTACCAGCCCTGGGTCCTGAGGCCATCGTTTTATGGACTTAGCTCACCTCTTTCCCTCCTTAAATATGGAGTCTTGGGAGGAGAGTTTGTCACTTTGAATAAAACAAACCTTAACAGAGACACACAATGGATCGTTGTTGCTACCATTTTGTAATTTCCTTCCCCCAAACCCCAGATTTTTAACATCATCAAAAAACAAGAAAATGGGCATAAAGATCTGTCTGTGTGAGGTACTGCCCACAATTTATTTCGTTCACCTGGGCCTCAACTTTAGAAGACTGCTAGCATTAGCCATTTGAGACATCCACTTCCTGCTCATGTTTTGTTAAAAAAAATCAAGCTAAATAGAACAATAGAGATGGAGTGTACAGGACGGGTTGTGTGTTTAGAGCTCTTATGGAAAGCTCGTACAAAGTGAGATATGTCAACACACCTCAGCTGACTCAGAAGCAAACAGGTGAGGACCATAGGAAGCCTTGGGCATGAGTAACAGGGATGAAGGTGTCTTTCCAAGGCAGGGAGACAGAGCAGAGCATCCTTCCTTGGGCTAGTTGAAGTGAGGAAGCTAGTGATTCTCCACCTAAGTCATCGCACGCTGAGCCGACTCGTGAAGTTCTGGACCCATCACTCTCCAGTGCCTGAGGTTGAAATGCAGCCGTCCCCCCCAACCCCCATAGGAACAAGCACTTGTTCCAAGGAGAGGTGCTTGGAGACTTCATTCTTTGAAGCCATCTTCTCTGAAGGGCAGGTCTCCAATTCCTTAGCAAGAGAGGCATCACGTCTTCAACCTTGTCGTCTTTCCAAATCTGCCATCTCTGTGAAGCCCCATCTCGAAGGCCTTGGCCAGGGCATCTGGCTTCCTGCACTGATGTCTCCAACAGGTTTCCTAAAGTCTCAGCTTAGCACTTTTCGACGGATTTCCTGTGCCTTATCTAGAGTGGAAACAGGGAATGAATTCTGCCTTATCTGAGTCCCTGGAGGTAGTAGGTGCTTATAGTGAGCAGGTGAAGGAATTATAGACATGAAAGTGGTAATCCATTCTTCGGGTGCGAACTTCTCTAATTTTTTATACATTTTTTAATCATTTAATAAAGTAAGTCAGTATCCCAGACAGTGTGAGTGTCTGGCTTGTGCACCAGCCTCTCTTTTCATCCTAACTCCTGGCTGCTCAGGCTGTGATATCGATTGGAAGTAGAGTCATTGCAGATGTAAGTGGTTATAATGAAGGCCACCCTGGAGCATGCTGGGCCCCTAACCCAATATGATCATCGACCCTATCAGAATAGAAGCGTTAGTAGGCTGAATGGCAGGCAGGATGGATGGGACCCGATGTCAGGCTGTGGTGGACTGGGAGCTGGTTTTATTTCCCAACCAGGAGTTTGGGCTTTAGCCTGAGGTTCTAGTAAGCACTGGAGAATTTTTATCAGGGATTTCCCTTCAGGGATCCCTCAGGATGATCCCCTGGGGATGTACAGAGGAGGACCTAGAGGAGGCTGCAAGGGCTGTCAGCTCAGGCAACACGGAAAGCTGTTGTCTTTGCAGGAGGCACATGCTGCAGAGTGCAGGCCAGCAGAGACAGTGACTGAGCAGTTAGTGCAATGTCCCTCTTTTCATCAGAGCATCCTCCCATGATATCCTTCTGCCATGACGGACTTACATGTTCAACAGACGGTCAAAACCCAGTCTGACTGAAGGGAAACCATTGCACTAAGGAACGACCACTGCATAGTACAAGACACAATGGATGGTAAGATGTTTCACAAATGATGGGAAACTGAAATAATCTCAGTTAAGATGGTTTGCATTCCTCTCAGAGGACCCGGGTTCAGTTCCCAGCAACTATATCAGATGGTGCCCAACTCTAGGGAGTCTGATGCCCTCTTCTGACCTCCGTGGGTCACTGTACATGGGTGTACATACATACATACATACATACATACATACGTACTACATATATACACATATATTACACACATACATACTATATACATACTACATACATACTACATATATATTATGCAAGTGGGTTACTCAGTGATCTGCTATCCTTGGTCAGTGGATTACTCATGCCCTCAGGAACCCTCAGAGGAAGTGGAACTGACTGAAGCCTTTATATGATCTTTGAGTTTCTGCAGCATTTCTGTAACACGAGCATCAGGTTTTTTGAATATCTGGTCTTCATAGGGTTTTGAGCATCTGAACTTGTGCCGAGTCCGTCTAAGGAGTCCCGGAGGTGGAAAGTCGCTCGGGTCTCTGCTGTTCAAGTGCTTCCCCCGTTGGGGTAGGATGTTATAATCCGGTTGGGGGACACTGAAGGCGGTCTCAGGGGGCGGAGGCTGGGAACCCTTCAAGTGCTTCCCCCATTGGAGTCCGGTGTTATAATCTGCTTGGGGGAAACTGAATGGGCTTCCAGGCTGTGGAGGCTGGGAATCCTTCCACTGATTCCCCTGCTGCACTCCGGGGATATAATCATCTCTGGGGACTCTGAAGGGGTTCCCAGGCCGTGGAGGCTGTGAAATCGCTGGTGCATTGTCAGAGGGTAAAGTCCGGGATGAGGCTCTCTGTCCTCTCTAAACACTACCCCGTGAAGGGGCAGTGAAAGGACTCGGCAGTGGTGAGTCATGGTGAGCATCAGTCGAGCTGTATCCTTTGAGTATTTCTCTGTCTCCCGAGAACTGTGGACAAGTCCGGAAGGCAAAGCAGGGAAATCTCGAGTGACCATTGATCTCAGGAAACAACCAAAGCTCGAGAGGGGCTGTCCTCGAGTTTGCAAGAGGCAGTAGCGAGGTCTGCACGGGGCAGTCACGAGGTCTGCACGGGGCAGTCGCCAGGTCTGAATGGGGCAGTCCTGAGGTCTGCACGGCCCAGCCAGTAGATGCCTCTCTTGTCAGTTCTGCTTGTAGTAGCGGGCGATCATCCAAGCTTTCTGAAAGAGGAGGAACCATGTCGACTCTCTTCCTTTGAGTCCGGAGTGCTACCTATTTTGTGCACACTGTCAGGGGTCATGACAAGTGACTCCTTAAGTAGCAACATGAATGGAAAGGGCAAAGGGTGCTTCGGAGACTGTGCTGTCAAGCGCCTCTTACACCAGCATTAGTGCAGTGATGTGTCTTGGAACCTCATAACCGAATTGGAAAAGCTGATCCAGAACTTGCTACTCACAGACTGCAGGGACTAGAAAATCACTGGTGGACTGTGTTTGGGATTAAACATGTGATTTTAATAGAGCATATAATGCATGGGATTGATATTAGAATTCCATGTGTGTTTCAGGTGTTACGGTGACGCTTCAGCCTTGATGCCTCACTCACTATTTTTTCTTGTCCTAAAGTTTTTAATATTCATTCCATGATGATATTTTTGAAATATTGAGTATGATAAACAATGGAAAGTATTTTCTCTAGTCACATATATTGAAATTCTTAATGTCTCTTGACATCGTATGCAGTTGCCTGGCCAGAAGTCTTGGGATGCTTTCAATACTGGTAAGTTGATTGAACACAAACTGTTTGCGTTATAAGCTTTGCTTGTAAATAATTCTTTTGGTGACCCCCAATTAGATTGTACAAATGCCTACTGCCATTTACACACATATCTACAATCACCCTTGCTTGGAGAAAGGAGTTAAGTGTTATGCCTTCTTTGAATGAAGAGGAAGATCTAAGTCTACACTCCTCAGAGAAACAAGAAATAATGAATTGTAGGAAGAAATATGCATCTAGGCAACAATAAATGTTCCAAGCTAACCTGTGCAGTAAAGAAATGTATGAAAAATACCACTTCTTTATTATTAGTATTATTAAGCATTGTATTTGTTTATATTTCAAATATTACCCCCTTTCCTTAAACCCCACCTTCACATATTCCTCCTCTTTGTCTCTAAGATGGTGACTCCGTAAGCCCCGTTCATTCTTTCCTCACCCTCTAGAATCACTCTTCTCTGAATCGCTCTTCTCTGGGACATCAAGCATCCAAACGACCAAGTGCTTCCCCTTCCACTGATGTGAGATGAAGCCGTCCTCTGCTACATATGTAGGGTACCAGACCATGTATAGTCTATGGTTGGTGGTTAGGTCCATGGGAGCCCTGAGGGGTCTGGTTAATGGATACTGTTGTTAATTACAGTCTCCTTCAGCTCCCTCAGCCCTTCCCCTACATCATCCATTGGGATCTCTAGGCTCAATTCAATGGTTGGCTGTGAATATCTGCATCTGTGTTAGTCAGGTGCTGGCAGAGCCTCTCAGAGGACAGCCACACCAGACTCCTGTTTGCAAGCACATCTCAGCATCAGCAACAGTGTCCGGTTTGCAGATCTCCTGATGGCCTTTCCTTCAGCCTCTGCTCCATATTTACCCTGCATTTCAATAGACAGGGATAACACTGATTTAATGAGAGATGGGTGAGTGTCGCATCCTTACCCTGTGGTCATGTCTATCTACTGTAGGGGGTGTCTTCAGGTTCAATCTCACTGTTGTTGTGTATGTTGGCCAATGTCATCAGTGTTGGGTCCAGGGAATCTGTCGCATCCCTAGTATCTGGGACATTCTAGAGGTTACACCATCCTCCATTGTTCCTTCTTTCTATACTCATTCTCCTGGTCCTCTGTGCTTCTCTCCTGTCTCTTCCCACATCTTATCCTGCTCTCCTGTTTTTCCATTTCACTCCCCTCTCCCACACAGGGTCCTTCCTCCATCTGCCTCCCGTGATAATTTTCTTCCCCCTTCTAATTGGGATTGAAGCCGTCCCTCTTTGTCCTTTCTTGTTGAGCTGCAGAGTGTATATGAGTTTATTGTGTATATTCTGAGCTCTTGGGCTAATTTCCACTTACCAGTGAGTGCATGCAATGTATGTCCGTTTATTTGTGTTTGTGTTATTTCACTCAAGATGATATTTTCTAGTTTGATCCATTTGCCTATGAATTTCATGAAGTCATTCTATTTAATGGCTGAGTCCCACATCATTGTGTAAATGAACCCCATTATATGAATCTGTGTCTCTTTTGAGGGACATCTGGGTTCTTTCCAGCTTCTGTCTGTTATAAATAAGGCTGCTATGAACATAGTGGAGCATGTGTCCTTGTTGTAGGTTGCAGCAAGATTTGGGTATATGCCATCGAATGGTACAGCCGGGCCCTCAGGAAGTAAATACTATGTTCAGTTCTCTGAGGATCCTCCAGCCTGGTTTGCAGAGTGGTTTTAAGAGCTTGCAATTTCAACAAAACAGACTGTTCCTTTCTCTCCACACCCTTGCCAGAGTCTGTTGTCACATGACTTTTTATCTTAGCCATTCTGACAGGTATGAGGTAGGATCTCAGGATGGTTTTGATTGGCTTTTCCCCAACTACTAAGGATGTTAAACATTTCTTTAGGTGCTTCTCAGCCATTCAGTATTCATCAGCTGAGAATGTTTGTGTAGAACTGTAGCCCACTATTAAATAGTGTTATTTGAATCTCTGGTGGAGAGCTTATGGACTTTTTTGTATATATTGGATATTAGCGCTCCATCGGATATAGGATTGGTAAAGATCTTTTCCCAATCTCTTAGTTGCTGTATGGAAGCAATGACAGTGTCCTTTGCCTTACAGACACTTTGAAATTTTGTGAAGATTCATTTTTCAATTTTTGATCTTAGAACAAAAGCCTTTGGTGTTCTATTCAGGAAATTTTCCTGAGTACCAGTGTGTTCGAGGCTTTTCCCTGCTTTTTCATCAGTTAGTTTCAGTGTATCTGGTTTTATTTGGAGGTCTTTTTTTATTTTTTTTATTTAATTGATTATTTCTTATTTACATTTCGAGTGTTATTCCCTTTCCCGGTTTCCGGGCAAATATCCCCTCCCCCTCCTCTTCTTTATGGTGATCTCTACACTTAGATTTTTATAACTTTTGCATAAATGGGTGCAGATCTAATCTAATAGATCGAATAAGCTAGTATACCTGACTATGTCGCCTGCCCCCATGAGAAAACTTTGTATTGTTTTGCTTTTTTGTTGTTGTTTGGGGAGCTGTGTTTTTCATTATCCCCAATAGAAAATTAATCTAGTGATCAATTAGTGAATAGAAACAAAAATTATGTGTTGTGATGAGAAACTCCCCAAAATAGAGTTTACAAAAAGGTAAATCTAAAATGTTTGTGTGTAGACATGCACACATGCTCATGTCCCATGTAGCTGACAAGCATTCAACAGCAGATCAACTTAAGTGATTTGGGAAATTAACTTAATTCAAACAGAAGAAAACTCATACGGAATACATTTTTTTCTTAGCTGCATTTAAAAGTGACCAAATGGTGAAAAAGGATGTAAAGAAATACTGTTACCCTGCATTGTTGTTTATACTAACATTTTAATTTATGTACAATCTCCATGTCCTCTTTCTCTATTGTGTTTCTCTGTGTCTGTGTTTCTGCATGAATATATAGGTACACATGTGTATGTGGCATACATGTGAGAGTGTGTGAACGTGTGTGTTATGTGTGTGTGTGTGTGTGTGTTTCTTATATGGTATTTATGAACATAGGGAACATGTTTATTTATTTATAATTTGGAAACACTGAAATCCACATTTGATTTGTGGATCAACCATGTGCTGATCTACTCACATACGTCTGACATTTCATTATATCAGGTGAATAGAGAGAGAGTCTAACAGGCTGGTGATATCTCCTTCTCTACTCTTGTCAGGAAAAAGTGGTGTATCTTTTGGCACGAATACCTAAACTTCAGCAAAGACATATACACTCCACAAAACAGGATACGACATCTCATTTAAGGGAAAAGTTATCAGACTGGGAGAAAAATGAGTTTGCCACGTTCCAATATTTGAGGGACATGAGACTGAACTTCAGAACATATAATGGGAAGGGACAGGCAGAATCCCCAAGGATCCAAAGTAAGCTAAACCCTGGAGCTTCTCATTACAGGAGAGCCCAGAGATTGGTGAGGATGGTGAACATAATGATAAGAACTTTGCAGTCCATACTCAGTCTCCATATAAGGCTACAATGTGAACAAGATGAGAAGGAGTCAGCACCACAGAGCTAACAGCTACTTTAGCAGTCACAGTGTGAAAAACAGAGTGTAACTATAGACAGAAGAGAAGGATGATATCTGAAAACAGACAAGGCTGTGCTGGACCTGAACAGTTTTCCATGTAAGTAACCAAGCAAGCACACAGCAGGTGCCATATGCAAAAGTGAGAAAAGAGGAATGAACTGTGTAGATACTATGTGTACAGAAATACAGGTAGTTTGGTGGAATTCTAAGATGTTGAGATGAGAGGATAGGAAGGAATTTCTATCAAGCCAGACGCCATGTCTTGCTTTTAGAATACTCACATTCGAGAGACTGAGGGAGAGAAATTAGGAATTTCAGGTTAGCCTGGACTACATATCCAGACAATACATCTTTTATTCTTGTTTTCTTTATTTAAATCAATAGTCCGATTGATAGAATATCATGAACAATATTAAGAAAACAGACATTTAATGCCTACACAGTAATACTCCTGCTAAGAAAACATGTTCTGTAAAGAGACAGTAATTATTAAGTTACAAATGCCAGCTGTCATATTGAAGGTTGTGGCATGAAGGGGTCTGGTGTTGTTTGGTTGATCCTTCTTCATTTTCATGGCTCACTGTACACATCTTAAAAAGCTTCTCTGACGACCTCGTTACTGTGCAGTCATCGAGATGTGCCTTGCCTTAATTCTATGTATTAAAACCCGTAATCATTTATTTATCAAATGATTATTTGATTTTACTTTATCTTCAAAAATAATGAGTCTTGAGGAAATGATACCTTTATTGTGTGGGTTTGAATATTCATAATAGCAATCAGAGGATAGTCGGGGCCCAACACACACACAGGGTGGTTGGAGAGACTATACCTGTGGCAACGAGAAAGCATAGAAATGAGTGGGTTGACCAGTTTTTCTGTATAACATTGATAACTAGTTAATGATAGGAATGGGTAAAAAATTGAGATACAGTCAAGGTTCTCTTTTCCTTCGTTTGAATGATTGCTTATACAGCATGTGAAACTGAACTTAAAACCAAGGTAAACCTTCTGCCTGAGCTTCATTAGTGCCAGGACTACAAGTTTCCACCTTCTATTGTAAGTATTTGGACACTTGGCTCAATGCTTAGCACACTTTGAAAAATCCCCTGGTGTTAAGAGAGAAAGTATTAGCTATGAAATTATGTGAGAAAAATCTTTTCTAAGCTTTGATTTTTGTGACTGCAGACAAATACTTTGACTCTGATGTAACAGAGCCTCTAAAATACTAAAAAAATTAATATCTCTCATCTGCAAGAATCCTACTAATGGCTTACTGCTCTGTGTTTCTGGAGATGAGTGTCAAGTGTATCAATTGCTCTTTGTGGCAGGAAAAGGGCTTGTCTGTCAAATGCTTTGCAATTGCGAAGAACTGTGAGGTCCCTGGAGAATGCTTCCTCTGTTCACCCTCACTCTGCTCTCATAGCCTTTGCTATCTGCACCCGTCCATCTCTACACACCCCCATGCACTTCTTTCTGGGGAACTTATGTATCTTGGAAATTGGTCACACTGGCTCTGTCATACCCAAGATATGGAGAGGCGTGTGAGTGAGATCTGAGGAGTCTCTCAGGAGGGATGTGCCCCACAGATGTTGTTCATCACACTTTTTGGTATAACTGAGTGTTTCCTATTGGCAGTCATGGCGTTTGGCCACCGTATGGCCCTGCTTCACTTTGCAACCCAAATGATTCGTGGGGTATGTGCCCATTTGGCAATTGTTTCATGGGGAATAGGTTGCCTTGTAGGGTTGGGACAAAACTACTTGAGGCCCAAATCTAACCACCCACAAGGAGTTGATAAATTCTTGGTCATCTTCCATACCACAGTGACATCATGCTGAACCCCATCATCTATAGTTTAAGGAACCAAGAAGTCACGGCAGCACTGAGAACAACTCTGGGTCAGAAGAAAGTTCTGATAATAAATAGGTAATTAAGGATCCCAAAGTGCTCTTTCAAAAAGGTGCAAAGTCTGTGAAAGAACGAAAACAAAACCACTGTGCTCCTTCTTGTTGTCTTGAAAAAAATTTAAGAAACATAACTTTGTTTTAGAGTGTTCTCTTCATTCTCCACCATGCTTAATTGCAAACAATTGTAAAGTTTGCTTGCTACTAAATTACTTTAGTAGATCAGTCCAGTACTTAAACGTTTTCATCTGGGCAGAGTTTAAACCACATGCTAATGTCTAAGGGGCCCTGAAAATTCTCTGTGTCCATTCTTATCCAATCCAGAAATTGTTTGTAAATGATCTCAGCTCGTTATGCTACAATTCCATATCCCTCAGTACATGTAAATTCATTGCGCTGGACTGGAACTCTAAGTAGTTCTCAGGACAGTGAATTTTTAGCCTCTGCTTTCTCTACCATGTGGTCAGTTCTGGGCACCCAGGGCCTATGATTTTGGAAGAGGAGTAGTCTTTACTCCACTTTTTGATTTCTAATAGCGCTGTTTATACAAATTTCAGCCAGGTGATTCTCAACATCAATATCATAGTTTCAGATAAACACACACACACACACACACACACACACACATGCACAAACACACACACAAGCACACACACACAAGCACACACACACATGCAAACACACACACACACACACACACACACATACACATGCATGAATGCACACATTATACAGGAATTGAAGTGGGTTTACCAGTGACAGAATACAAATATAAAAGTCAGCTAGTGTCGGATAATTAGATTCAGGTTGTTATTCAATAAGAAAATAAAATAACATAAAATTAGAATCTTGAGTCTTTATGAGTATAATGAAACAAAATAAAATTCTGTTTAAGTGTGCTGAAAATATGGAAGACATTAAGAAAAATTACCATGACACTAAAGCTACAGTAATGTTTTAGGCATGAGTCATCTAAACAGAAAGACAATAATTATATTCTCCTCGGACTCATGGTTCTGAGTCTACTTACATGCAGTAAGGACCATTCAGGTCAAAATGTTGGTAAAAAAATGACCGAGATGCTGAAAACAAATACTAAAGTTTTGAAGAGACACACAGTCTTTCCTTAGGTTTTAAGTAATTCTCCTATAACTTCTATTACTTTAAAAGAAAATACAAAAGAAAAATACATTAAAATATTTTAACTATGAAAGGAAAATAATTTAAAATAACTTCATTGCTCTGTAATTGGGTGTTGTTAAGATGACAGGCGTCCTCCTAATGCCTAACTGCGATAAGCAAAGCAAGAAACACTTTTTGGTATCTGTGTCAAGTATGTATAATCTCAACCTAAAAGAGAAAAACCACTGTGCAAATCCAAATTCAGAGACATTCTACCAAAGTAATTATTTATCTTCAAAGGTGTGATCACAGAAGATAAAAATTGTAATGAATTATCACAGAATAGAATGAAGTAAGACATGCAATAACTAAATGTCAACTGGATTTCTGGATTGGATACGGGCATAGAAAGTGTACAGTTCTAGAAACATTGTTGTTATGATTTGGTCAACCTACTATGTAACATTTTTGTAACTTTTTTTCAAATTTCTGATTTTTGAGAATTAGTCATTAGATTGATTAAAGTATTTAAAATTCAGTAATTAGTTTAAGATATAAAACCATACTGTTTCCTATCAATTAAATCTGATTTTCTTGTATAGTTTGAATTCTGCTTTATTTTTTGTATTTATTTATTTTGCTAATTTATCTATGTCTCAAATGCTGTCCTCCTTCCTGTTTTCCCCCACAGAGTCCCTTACCCCAAACACCATCACTTTCTGATTTCTTCTTTCAAAAAGACAAAACAAAAGTATTTATAAGGCATAATAGTAGCTATAATTGATAATAGCTTTTCATTTGGCCGTGCATTTGAAAGTCTACAACATTGATAGTGCAGACATCAGGAAATAGCTTCAAAAATGATCTTCAAAATTAAATATTCCCCAGTTATCAGCTATCAGCTATCAGCTTGAGAAAACTGCAATAATCCAAGAACAAAATTATCCTTGAAATGTACATAGAGAAAATTGATCAGACAAGAAGGAAAACAGATAGCAACCTTCCTGGATTCAACACAGGAGGGCCTAAGTTCCTGTAGTGTATTATGCATGAGTTTATAGAGTTTATGGGCTAATACCTGGAAATGAACTCCTACAAAAACCAACAACAAACTAACCACAAACTGCAAGATGTATAAAAGCCAAACAAATATGTGGAAAGTATTATTTTCAGCTCTATATGAGAATATTAATGTTTACTAATTTGTATATTAATAAAATTTTAATTTCATTACAGCAAATTTTTATTGCATTTTTTAAATAATATATTTTATGTGACTCATGTGATCATTAACGTTTAGTGGCTTTGATTGCATTATAGATCAATAAAGTGTTTATTTGACTTTGATCATCACTATGAATATTCACGAAAATCAAATTATGTCAATCAGGAACTGCTCTTCTGTTTTTATACTTTTTGTTGTACATATGTAAGAGTTTCACCTCCTTGTTCACGTGTGCCACACATACATGCCTAGTGTCCAGGAGGTTGAAGAGGGTTTGAGATTCCGTGATGCCGAAATTACAGCCACTTGTGAGCTGTCACTCGGGAGCTGGGGATCGGCCCTGGGTTCTCTGGAAGAACAGATAATGCTATTAAATACCGAATCATTTCTTCATATACAGCAAACGCCATTTTTTTGTAAATATAGTGCCCAAGCTGTCCTGTCTTCTGCATAGACCGCTGTTTTCTCAAATGTGATAATTTAATATTAAACACACACCCACCAGCTTCTTAACTTCATATATATATATATAGATAGATAGATAGATAGAGAGAGAGAGAGAGAGAGACATACACACACAGAGACACATGCATAACTGCTCTTACCTTCAAGTTTACTTACACACACACACACACCTGCTTCTTACCTTCAAATTCACTTAGTTACACACACACACACACACACACACACCTGCTTCTTACCTTCAAGTAGACTTAGTTATTTTCATAGTTATTTGTTTATTTATGCACTTTACATGCTGCATACTGCCGCCCTCCAGTTCACCCTCTCACAATCCTTTCCCCAGTCCTTTCTCCTCTGAGCAGGAGGGGACCCCACGGGTATCTCCTCACCTTGCATATCCAGTCTCTGTGATCACATTCTCTGCTACTGAGACCAGACACAGCAGCCTGGATGGATGGGGTGGGGAGGTAGAGGTCATATCCAGAAAGAGGCAGAGAGCTGGGGTAAGAGATGCCATGAATCATGGGTGTTTCCTTAGCTGAGACTCACAGCCTCAGTGATATGGACCTGAAGAAGTCATCTCCTGGAGCCAGAGAGCAACCCAAATGGAGAGATACAGACACCAACTTTAGACCCAAAATTTATTCTGACCACAGGAAATGCAGGGGCCATGCATAGAGCAGAGAGTGAGGAATGATCAACCAATGGTTAGTGCAGATTGAGACCCACCCCATGGATGAGCACCGATCCCTGACACTGTTAATGACGCTCTGTTATGCTTGCAGACAGGAGTCCATCATGGCTTCCCTCTGAGAGACTCCACTAAGCCGCTCACTCAGACAGAAGCAGAAACCCACCATCCAAACCGCGGGTGGAGCTTGGGGACTCTGATGGAAGAACAGAATGAAAGGGATTATGGCCTCTAAGGGCATAGGCACTCCACAGGCTTTGTCTTCATGCGGGTACCGAACAACTAGAATTGGGCTTTCCCAAAACATGTTGTCTATAGATGGGACATCTGTGTCTTTAAAATTCATTTATTTATTTACTCACTTTACATCCCAAAATCGGTCTCCATCTTCAAGGTACGCCAACACCTGTTGTCGGGGGAACCCATAAAAAGACAAAGCTACACATTTCCTTCCTATGTCCTGGGGGCTCAGGTTCAGTCCACGTTCACTCTATGGTTGGTGTTTCAGTCTTTGGCAAACCCTGAGTGTCCCCGTGAGTTGACTCTCTTCGTCTTCCTGTGGAGTCCCTCATATCATCTGGGCCTCGATTCTTCACCTGTTTGTTTTTTTAAAGACTCTCCAAGCTCCAGCTAATGTTTGGTGGTGAATCTTTTCACTTGTTTCTCTCAGCTGTTGGGTGGAGTCACTCAGAGGACAGTTATGCTAGGAATCTGTCTGCAAGCACGATAGAGAATCTTTAATAGTGTCAGGGATCAGTGCTTGCCCTAGGGGTAGGTCTCCATCTGTGCTAACCATTGGTTGGACGTTCCTTCCATGTCTGCTCTATCTATCTCTGTCTCTGAAGGTCTTGTAGGCTGTGTTCACTTTGGATTGAAGGTTTTGTGGGTGGGTTTTGTCCTTGTCACATCACTGGGAGTCATGACTGGCTACAGAAGTGGACAATTAAGGATCTGTATCCCGACTGCTAGAGTCACCCCAATAGACACCCTGGGGATTCGCCTTTCCCAGGTCTCTCGCACTTCCTAGAGATGTGCACCCCACACTTGTGATTTCCATTCCCTTTTCCCTGCTTTCACTCTACCTAATTCCTCCAAACCCACTCCCTTCCCTACCTTCCCTCCCACTCAGTTTCCTCCCTCACTTCATCCTCCTCAATATCTATTCTGCTAAATGCATTTTAAAGTCAATATTTAGGAAAAAACACTGAGTAAGTATAGGAAGTATCCCATAAGTAATTGTGGTGGATGTTTAGGCAAGATATGCACATATTAAATTTTATAGAGGCCAGAATTACTACATATATTGTTAGAAGAGACACTGTCTTCATTACATTCAACATGAAGGAAAACCATTTATATATTCTTTTAAGTTATACAAGAGAATCTATTAAATGAGTTACACACATCACACAACTTTATTACTTTGAAAGCTCTCTTTATTGCAAATATTTACACAATGAAAAGTACAAAGGTTTAAACTCATGTGAGTGTACTTTGTTGTAAAGTTAAATTTATATATACAGGTTGATGACAACAGTCACCTCAGATTCACAGGGATAAATACATCAGGGAGTCATCTATTACCTTATCTTTCTTATTTCCTTTATTCCTGATGAAGACTCATCTCATTTGTAGCCCTGCTGTGAGGGATGGATCAGAAAATGCCTGAGAGTCTACAACCCAGAATCCATCGATAGAAAAGATAAAAGACAACATGTCCAAATAGTATACACAATAGAAACTTTCTTGTAGATCTTGAAACAAAATGCAAAGAACAAACCCACATCCTAGGATATTACCACATATAGGAAACGGTAGCTGTAGGAAGCTTTCTCAGGGGATTTTAAACTTCTGCACCTAAGACCGAAACTGCCTCCATGAAGTTGAAGTTTTATTTCTTTGGCAAGAAAGTCAGTCTGTCTCTTGACAGTCGCGTCTTCTGTCCTTCACTAGAGCGACGGCCATGCTTTATGAATGTGAACAGATAAATGCATACCGGTTTTCACGTCTTCAAAGAATTTCAAGAAGAACCTGAAAGAGAATATATAATGTTTTAGAGATGAAATATGGGAATTTAAATTAGCCAGCATACACATGTTGTATAAATTTTCTGCCTACTATTATTTAATAATTTTGACTATTCCTGCTATGAATGAAAAGATGGTTATGTAATGTCTACCTATCCCCAAAGCCTGAAACATTGTGGAAAACTGTCTTATTTCTCCCTAACTTGGGTCTTTGGTCACCAACCTTTTCATTGCTCGTCTAAATTCTGTTTCTCAAATAGATAAGAGGATTACGTGAGGGTGTCCCTCTCATGTAGAAGACCAAGGAACTTTCTGTACTTGCATGTATTTGCTCTTGGGAACATGTAAATAAAACTTTCCATTTCAAGAACCAAAACATGGCCGTCCAATGGGACCCACATGAAGCAAAATCTTCCTGCCATCAGTGAACATTAGCACACTGGTAACAGCACAGACAATAATATAAGGGAATAATCCTGGAATAATAATAATAATAATAATATATAATAAAGATGATGATGTTGATGATGATGATGATGATAATAATATATAATGATGATGATAACAATAATAATAATAATAATAATAATAATAATAATAATAATGGAATAATCCCCTCAAGGGATCACGGACTAAGGAAAGTAAATGTTGAGATGTGTTTTTCAAGGTTTATTGTATCCATGAAAGCAATTTTCACAAGGACAGACTCCTCATACATGAAAATCACTCAACCTGTCATGGCTTCACAGAGAGAGTTGAGAACCAGGGTGGTCTTTTCTTAGGACAAGAGAAAGATTTGCCAGCCTTCCAAAAGAAAAGCAATCCAGACACTCTGTGTGTGAGGATGGTTAGCTTATGCATGATTAACACACATACATACACACACACACACAAACACACACACACACACAAACACACATACACACACGCACACACACACAGAAACACTCATACAAACACAAACACACACATACATAGACACACAAACACACATACATGAACACAAAAACACAAACACAAACATACACATAGACACACTCAAACACACAAATACAGAGTGAGACAGAGACATAGACAGAGACAGAGAGAGAGACATGGTGAGAGACAGAGAGCCCATGAGGAAACATATAATATCATCTTTCTAAGAACAATAAACAGAGACAACTTTCAAGAAAGGGAAGAACAAGTAGGCAACAAGAAGAACAATCTCGTCATAGCCGTCAACTTGAGGAGGAAAGAGTTTGTCTCACTCTATCTTCTAGGTTCCTGTGTGTTACTGAGCGACGTTGGGGCAGGAACTCAGGCTGGACTCTAGAGGCAGGAAAGGAAGCAGAGACAACTTAGAAATCCTGGGTACAGGATTGCTATCCATGACCTTCTCAGCTTTCTCTCCTCATACAACCCAGGGCCACCTTCATAGGGGATGACACGACCTAAAGTGGGGTAGACCCTTCCACATCAACCATCAAAAAAAAATTCCTTACAGATGTGGCCAAAGGCCAATCTGATGGAGGCAATTCTTCAGCTGAGGCTCCTTCTTCCATGTTGAGTCAAACTGATAATAAAAACTAACCAGGACCCTGCACATCCATTCGGATTGCCACACTGTGTGCAATCGACAAGCCATTGGAATAAACTTAGCTGTTGATCACTGGATGAATGGCTTAAAAATGTATATAAATAGATGTTAATTTCATCTATGTGTAAGAGCAAAGGGTTTTGTTATCAGAAAAACAGATGGAGTGTAAAATACAATATGTTAAGTGAAACAAGCCAGACTCAAAAGATGGCTGCGAAATTTAGGTTTTAATAACGGATATTATGTGAAAGGGGCATTTAGGAAGAGGAAGGGTAGTAGCAGGGTGTGTGTGTGTGTGTGTGTGTGTGTGTGTGTGTGTGTGTGTGTGTGTGTTTACGTGGAAATGGAGGTGAGTTGTGGGGATGAAGATGGCTAATGTACAGTATAAACCTGTACAAGGAGTCACCAGCAAGCCCACTGACTTCTACATTTAAAGAACATCGATATAAGAGAAATGAGTCTAAAACAATGTTTTGATTAAATTGGGGGTTTATAGTTTAGAGATACCATAAAGGTTATTCATATTTTACTTCCCACAGGTGGCTCTTGCTGTTTTGAGCTTGATACTGGTGACAGGATATGGCAATGAGCTTTGGTGTCTGTACCTCATTAATCACCCCGAATTCACATCATTCAGTGAGGCTACCGTGGGGAAGGAGGTAGTTAGAGATCTTACGGGTACACGACGTGGGAAGAATAATGCCCACACACACTATAGATATCCAAATATTCACTGTCATCTCTGGTTTGAATTTGTTCGCCCAAAAGTAATTTTCTGAAGATTAATCCCTAGTGGGAATGTAGTTGTGAAGAATTGATTAGGTGAAGAGGGATGCAACCTACAAATAAAGATCCATTAATGATGCTATTGTGGAAAAAGATTATATTTTGAAGGGAGTTTGGCTCCCTCTCCTGTCTTCCTAGCCCATTGGATCCCTTCTGTGGTGACAACATCCCACAAGAACTCTTTCCTCTGCAGATGGTCTCTTCATCTTGGATTTACAGGCTTCTGAATCAGAATCATACAGAATCTGCGTCATTATAGACGAGCCAAACGGTGACATTCTGTTTGTCCATACAAGCGTGAACATGCATCAGAATTTTGAGCAACCGGGTCATATGGGAAAGCGAAGCTGGCAGAGAGTAATAGGTTGTTAGTGCTGACTGAAGACAAGATGGGTTCAGGGTTAGCGTGTGTGCTCTTCGTGAAAGAAACAGGACAGAGGAAGTGTGTAGGTTGGAAAGGTGCATCTTGGGAGGCACTCGGACATCTACTGTTGGCCTTGTGGGGACAAGGATCCATTAGGGAAGGGGAAAGATCACTAGGGATAGCTTCAGCCACTGCTTTTGGCTAGCAGAACCCTTTTTATAATCCTCATTTTCAAGGATGTAAAAGAAAACTGCCTGGAGTCAGTTGATCCATCAGTAACCATCAAGAGTGTGTCCACTATTCCAGAGGAACCCAGGAAAAAGCCTGATCTTGGAAGATCCTTTGCCTTCCAGAGATGGAGACGTCTCCCCGGCAACACTGGGCAACCCATCTACGTCGGTAAGGGCCTCCCACTAAGTCCAGATCAGTGGTCCTTAACCCTTGGATTGAGACCCCTTTGGGAGCTCAAATGGCCCTTGCACAGGAGTCACATATCATATATCCTGTACATCAGACATTTACATTACAATTCATAACTATAACAAAATTATAGTTATGAAGTAGCAATGAAATAATTTTACACTTGGTGGAGCTGTATTAAAAGGTTAGGTTAGGAAGGTTGAGAACCACTCCTCCTGACCCCTCTAAAATATGCCTGTCAGTATATACTGGAGGTATAATCTCTTTTATTCAATCAGGCAAATCCAGAAAAACCAAAACACCTCCAAAAGGTTATGAAGGATAAACAGCCACTGCACCCACAGTGTCAGGACTGCTGACATCTTAGACAAATGAGGTCAAAATGGAAATCATGTCACACCGTGACCATCCCCCTAAATGAAAAGCAGAGGAGAAAAACCAGTTCCCTGGTGGTGGCACCAAGAGAAAACTCTTGTCAGAATTGTCAGAAACGATTTTAAAGCCAGGATTCAAGCGTCGTCAATGAGAAACTTCCAAAACAAAAGGATACACAAAATCTTGGTGAGGTAATAGAAGAAACAAGAGAAAATCGAATAAAAACTCACTGAATTAAAAAGAACACTAAGAGTAGGAATTAAAGACAAGTCTGGGCAAGATGAACAATGAAGTGGAGATTAGAGCAGCAGAAGGGGCTGGGGTGACGGCTCACTGCTTAGGAACTCTGGATGCTCTTGCAGAGGATCGGGGTTCAGAGGATCTGATGGCCTCTTTGATCAAAACTCACACACACACACACTCACATACACACACACAAACAAAAACACACACACCCACTCACATACACACACACATACACACACAAACACACACAAACACACACATGCACTCACATACACACACACATACACACATACAAACACAAACACACACACACACCCACTCACATACACACACACACATACACACACAAACACACACAAACACATACACACACATATACATACACACACACAAACAGAAACACACACACCCATTCACATAAACACACACACAAACACACACACACACACACACACACACACATCCCATAGAGATAAATTTAAAACAAATTAAAAAAAGAAGGAGCCAGGCATGCCCCTTTAATCCCGGACTCAGAAGCAAGCTGATCTCTGTGAGTTCAATGCCGACCTGGTTTATACAGTGAGTTTAAGGCCAGCCCTATCTACAAAATGAAACCCAGTGTCAAAATAAAACAGAAAAGAGTGTTATATTTATTTTTGATAATGTAGGCAACAGAGAAACTATTTCTACAGAGAAAGAACTTATTGTTGAGAGAATCATTGACTGGAAGGAGACCCCAATTCTTTGTGTCACTAACTCCATCACAGCCTCAGCAGGAAGTTGAATGGGTACAGCTAAAAGGAAGCAGGGCGATCATGAGTAAAGCTGTGAACACGCATCAGCCCATCAGCAACAGAAGCAGGTGGAAAACCAGCTGGGATGAGATGGCGTCACCAGCCAATGTCTCTGACTGACAGTCCCTAGTAGCACCAGGTTGTTCTTTTCCTTCAAGTACCCTGGACTTTTCAGACACTCAGAAACCACAGAACAAAGTGTGGCAAATGCCTAAAAAAGGATGTCTTGAGGGACATATTTTTTTATACAGGTTTCATGTAGCCCAGGCTGGCCTCAAACACACTATGGACTTGAGGATGATTTTGAACTCCTGGTTCTCCTCCTGGTAATGAGACTATGGGCATGGACCACCACACCAGGCTGATGAGGTACTGTAGGTGGAGCCCAGAGCTGTGTGAGAGCCAAGTGAGCACTCTGTCCACTGAGCTGCATCTCCAGCCCCTCGGGATGTGTTCTGCTAATACAACAAAACTAAAATAGATGTCTTCAATGAGAGACAACAGGAGTCTCCCAGTCCAGAAACATTAAATCACACATTCACAAGTAATACAGATGTCAAGAAATAATGAAACTATGTAACAGTAAGAAAAAAAGAAGATAGGAAACATACTATCAAAATGTGTGAGACATAACTATGAAGGTGCTAAGTGGAAACATTATTTACAACACTAATTCATAGATTAGAAACAAAGAACAGCAACCTAAATTTTTATCTACACTAGAAAGTAAGAATATAATTAATTCAATGAAAACATAATTGTTAAACTGAACCCCAAAACACTAAAAATAAGAAATTACCAAAAAAAGCCAAAGAAACACAATTAGTTTTCTTTTTTAAAGCAAAGAATGGTATTTTGTCATCTCGATTAGACCTAGATAGAAAAATATAAGGATATAAGTTCCATTCTGTTTGGCGATTAAAAAACAAAAGAAAGAAAGAAATTGCCGTGTTTTAGAGTTTATGCAGAACACTGAACCTGGTTCCACAGACAAAAATTTAGAAAAAAAAATTCCTCGTTTAAACCCTTTTTAATGACAGTGTTTATACTCAACTAGTCTCTCCTATAATCTGTTTAATATCAGACAAGATTTCCAGGGATGCCATATGTAGATATGCATTATTTAAATGGAAGCACAGTGTTGTATTCCCAAAACAGACTCTGGTTGAGAACATCATTGTTTTTATCACGAGGAAACTAGCAAATATCCAAGCTCAGTCTCCCGAGGCGTTGTCCCATCTTAGAGCCATTTCTGCAGACAGCACTTCCCATATGTCATATTTTTCTGCCAAAATCGAAACAGACTTGTTTGCTGCCTCTTTGGTTTACAGTGCTGCTTGGGAGATCCTGGACCATCAGAGATGACAAAAGTTTTCCTCTACCACCCCAAACTACAGCACTGGTATCAATGTAGAGGAAATAGAGAGACAGAAACCAAAAAGGAAAAAAAAAACCTGTTGTTGTTTGTAGAAGAGTCATGTAAGTAGGCCAAGCTGACCTTGGACTTTCTATGTAGCCCAGGTTGGCCTTGGACTTACTATGTAGCCCAGGCTGGCCATGGACTTACTCTGTAGACCAGGCTGTCCTTGATTTATGATGTAACCCAGGCTGTCTTTGGACTTACTATGTAGCCCAGGCTGGATTTGAACTTGTGATCTTTGTGAGTATTGAGAATATGGTATACACTACCACACTCAGCTTTGTATCTGTTATTATGAGTGACTCAGCTGTGGCCTCTCATTTGCCAGCCTCCCTCAACATCAACAACAGCATCGACAATCACCCACTAGGATAATCCCATCCTTTAACTCATCTGTTAAGGTCAGACTTTACAGGACACAGAGTCAGCAGGGTCCTCCTCCTTATTAGAACACATTTGTGTGTAAGGATTTGAGTGATTGTTTGAGTGATCCAGTCATACCTTAACCTGGTTCTGATATTATGATGAAAAAAAAAAAGAATAAGAAAACAAAAGTAAAGAAGATGGGTCCAACACCGGGACTTGAACCTTAGCAGTTGAGGAGATGGCGCAGAGGTCTCAGGTAAATGATGGGTAGGCTTTGTGGCCCACATAGAATCCCAGTTCAGGGAGGTAGAGATAGGGCAGATCCCCAGGGCAAGATAGCTGTCAAGACTAGTCATATAGGTGAACTCTGGGTTTGACTGAGAAATGCTGCTTCAAAGAATAAGGTAGAAGAGAAATGGATTAGTCCCTACATTATACACTGCACATGCACGTATGTACACACACACACACACACACACACACACACACACACACACACAGGAACACAACAAAAACCTTGGACTTAAGGCATTGCCTCTACTGTTGTAGCACATAATAGGAGGTGGGGATCTAAATAAGTGTTCCTTTCCACCCCCACAAAGACCAACATACTTATGAACCCTCAGCCCTGGATCTGTACATTCTGCTGAGGACTCCCAGATATTTAGTTTAGTCTCCTCGTTCTCTAACATATTCTGGTGTTCTGTTTCAAGAATCCTGAGCTGGGGCTCGGCTGACTTGAGCCTCACTCCCAGTCTTGCATCCAAGACAACTTTCAGCTGCCATGTACTGATCCTTGGAATTCCCTGCCAAGGTACCCTGACTTGCATTTCTCATGAGGCCATGCCATGAAGCCAGAGAAAGTGCGGCTGTCTTACTCTGCCATTTATTAGCTTAGAGTATTGGGAAATTGGCTCGAAGTTTAAACCTCACTTCCCTCATGTATAAATGAGCAAGCAAACAATTCCAGTTCATCAGATCTACATTAGGAGTGAGTTAGAAAAACACATCAAAACGATTAGTGCCAATGTGTTTTATGAATGATAAGCAGTATTATTTATATGATTTGTAACATTGGAAATTATTGTGCCTGGAACATAACGGTTTTCATTATCTTTGCACAGATGATGCGAGGAAAGCATCTAGGATGCAGAAATGCTTCCTTTTTTGCTTTATTTCCAAGAAGCATTTCCTTCTGTTCCAATTATTTTTTTAAAACTTACTTTCCACTCCATCTCCCCTTAGGTGATTAGGTTAGAACAGGGTTTGGTGAGAGGGGTTATAAAACATGTTACAGAATATATCTACAAGATCAACTGTTGAGTTCAAATGGAGGCAGCCTCCATGGATAAGCCATGCTCCCCCTGAAGCTATTGATTGCTTTTCTTTTTTATTTTCTTTGATTTCTTGTGATGGCTAGTCTTGGAGGAAAGAACCTCCCTCGAGGAGCTTCCTCCATCAGATTGGCCTTGACTATGTCCAGGTGGCATTTCCTTGACTGATGTTGGAGGGCTTGGTCTACTGCAGGCAGAACCGCCCTATGCGGGTGGGTCTGTACTCTGTAAAGGTAGTTGAATGTGAGCTTAGAAGCAAGCCAGTGAGCAGTCTCTGTAGTTCCTGTTTCACAACCCTCTCTTGGTTTTCCTTGATGATGGGCTGGAACAGATAAGATGAAATAAAATTTCCCTTCCCAAGTTGGCTCTGGTGAGTGTATTTATCAGAGCAAAAGAAAACCAAAATTAAGCAAAAATCACAGTGCCAGATGTGGGATGTCTTCCTGAACGTTGCTGACCAGGGAGTTCCCAAAAGCCCTCACAACTTTACAGGTTGTTGACATTGTTCTTCGTAGCCTTCCAGAACTTGATGGTAAGACCCTATTGCTGAGGATACTGAATCCTTTTGGTCACAGGTCACAGAAGGGTCAATCTGAAGTTGAGGTGGAAGCATCCTCTATAATGGCTAGCCTTCATGGTTCAAGACAGTGCTATGTAGGCTTCCAGGGGAGAAATTCACCTATAACCTTACTCGGGGGTGAACCATTCAAGCTAAAATGTCAGGTAAGATGTGCCCCTAATGTCTTGGTGGCATCGCAGTCATGGGAGTAACCTGTGGCTTTCCAATTGGATACAAGGCATATTCCCCACGAGAGAATACACACCAGGTTCTGTAAACTGGACAAGAACCTATGGTTAGAGTGATATAGGCCCTATGAAATAACCTAATGCTAAATACATTGTCGAACTTCCTTCCAAACATCCATATTTGTATCTATAGATCAGCGTTGCACTCAGCTCTCATCAGACAAGAAGCCTCTGACTACCATGGGCAGAGACGTACAGCTGGACAAAGTGCTGGGAATCAGTGGTGTTGGACTGTTCAGGTGGAAATAGGATGGCTAAGTCTTCTCCTCCACAGCTCAGAGAACATCATGAAAGAGTGGGTGGAAGGAATATATGAACCAGAAGATGGGGAAGTGGATAGCAAAAGGATATCTTTTAGATTGGACCTACTCATTGAACTCTTAAACTGATGGCGGCTATGGTCACGGGGACAAGACTGGGCCCCTCAACACTTCATTACAGATGGGAGAGGCCATAAAGACCCTCCCCTCCCTTGGCAATCAACATTTATTGGAGGAGGGTTCTATCCAGCAGGCTTAGATCTTTCAAGACCTACTTTAGTAAGAGTTTTTAAACCCTTTAACCTTCCTCTATCCCACCACCCACCAGAGGTAGTGGAAAGGAAACGATAATAGGGCAAACAAAGGACGGTGTGGACCTGCTTAGAAATAGTTCTCTGGGGCGATTTCAATCTTCATCATCAGGATATCAGTTCAGTTGACATGAATCAGCAGAGGTAGGTCGATCGACTTGCAAACACCATTCACGAATCACCAAGGACAGTTCAACCCAGAAGAAATTGCTGAGCTCTTCCAATTGGCCTGGGTTCGAGGAGGCAGCAAGAAGCCACCGCAATGTCACCACAAGAAGTTCTCTGGGGCTTTTCTATCTACAATGTCATGACAAACAGTGGTCAGTGAGGAAGGAAAGGTGAACCAATGCCACAGCATGGTCAATTAAGACCAGAGTCATCAAAGTCCATTGAGCATCAGCGAAGAGTGTCAAGGCAAGCCAATGGTGTGGGGTTGCCTACTGTTGTCCAGGGTTATACTCATACCCTTTCTAAACATCACACGCCCTTTTCCCAGGCAGCTACCAGAAACACCATGTGTTTGTTCTCAGCAAAACATCCTCCCCTAAGACAGTTTCCAGAACATCATCCATGACACAGTTGAATCTCCAAAGAAACCAGAAATTTCTGCTTCACTCCCTTCTTCATTCCTGTTCCCACAGATAGGTTGTTCTGTTGAATTCCTCTGTACTCATGTAATTAATTAAACTTATGGAATACATGCAAAAAGGAGACATGAAATATGAGGGGGGACTTATTCAGAATATCGGTGCCAATTGGAGAGGGAATGGCGTGAGAGAAGGGGTTGACCGAGGGGATGACAGAGGAGGATGAGGGAGGAAGCAAGGGAGAACTGAAGGAGGAGATGGGAGAATGAGGGAGGGGGATGAGGGAGGGGAATTGGGAAGGGAAATACAGAAAGGAAATGACTAAAACTCATTATGTAAGTATATGAAATTGTTATACAAAAACATCAAAATCGTTTTTTTTTAAAAAAGTTTAATGTTTCTCTTTACAGAGGGTCAATCATTACAACTTAGGGATAATTTTGTTGGATCAATTTTGTCTTTAGGCTTTTTTTTTCCTTCGAACAAATTGTCAGATGTGAAGTTTTAGTTCGATTCAGTGCCGTCCAGGGTTCTGTGTAACTGAAAAATCAAGTCAATAAATACTTTGTATTTATCGTCAAAATCCCAGTGAGTTCTCTCCAGTAATTTTCCTTTTATCACATCCACCCACACCCCTTCTCAAAACGCTGTCTGAATTAAGTACCTGCCACTGAATGCAAAACAAGTTCAAACCAGTGGAAGTGGGAAAAAGCAACTAAAAGCAAACAAAGTAACAAACAGAAAAACGTCTTCCCTCTGCATCTGGGATTCCATTTTATGGTTTTGGAGAGTCTACTACACTGAACAAAATGAAAGAGTAGAGTCTGAGGAGGTTTTTAACTTAGTGAAGAAAGGCAGGCATAGCTGCAAATGGGGGGGGAGGCGGGGGGAGGCTGACAGGGAGGTTCCTCTCTTGATGATGTATGTAAACCCCAAAGCTGAGAATGAAGAGAACCTCCAAGTGAAAACGGCGATGCCAAAATTTATGAACAGAAGAGCGTTTGTATCACACTGACTGAACATTCACACAAATAAATCACACCGCATGTCTAGTATGCGTGTTTACACACATCAAGTGCTGCTGTGTTTGGGGGGCTGTATAAACAATGATTGTGTGTGACTGGAGAGGTGTCTTGGTAGTTGAGAACCCTTACTGCTCTTGCAGAGGACCTGAGTTCAGACCCTGTCACCAACATGGTGGCTCACAAGCATTGATTACTCTTGTTCAGTTCTGTGTCCTGCTCCTGTATCCTGTCTTGATGAATACACATGTGGTCTTGAGGGAAACTGACTTGAGCCCTGTGGCCTCCCATGTCTTATTGACAGCTATACCTGCTTTTCTTCCCTAAGTTTCTTGTGGCTTCTGTATATGTATCTTTTATACAGATTCATAAAAGCAAGGGAAACTCCCATGTATGGAATTTAAAACAATGAAACAAAGAAAGAAAGAAAGATAGAAAGAAAGAAACAAAGAGACAAAGAAAAAAAGAAAGAAAGAAAGCTGAACACGAACACCCTCCAGGACTGCAATGTGACCATCACACTCGAGTTGCTCTGCTTTCCCCATCCTGATGGATGGTTCCAGCTGAAACAATGGGTCAAAATAAACACTTCCTGTCTCTTTTTTTATTGGAATTTTATGTATTTAATTTCAAATGTTATTCCCTTTCCTGGCCATCATTTTATGGACCTAGCTCAAGTCTTACCTCCTTAAATATGGAGTCATGGGAGGAGCGTTTGTCCCTTTGAATAAAACAAACCTTAACAGAGACACACGATGGATCGATGGATCGTTGTTGCTACCATGTTGTAATTTCCTTCCCCCAAACACCACATTTTAAACATCATCGAAAGCCAAGAAAATAGGCATAAAGATCTGTCTGTGTGATGTACTGCCCACAATTCATTTTGTTCACCTGGGCATCAACTTTAGAAGACTGCAAGCATCAGCCATTTGAGACATCCACTTCCTGCTCATGTTTTGTTGAAGAAAAAAAATCAAGCTAAATAGAACAATAGAGATGGAGTGTACAGGACGGGTTGGGTGGTTAGAGCTCTTAAGGAAAGCTCGCACACAGTGAGGTATGTCAACACACCTCAGCTGACTCAGAAGCAAACAGGTGAGGACCACAGGTAGCCTTGGGCATGAACAACAGGGATGAAGGTGTCTTTCCAAGGCAGGGAGACAGAGCAGAGCATCCTTCCTTGGGCTAGTTGAAGTGAGGAAGCTAGTGGTTCTCCACCTAAGTCATCACACACTGAGCCGACTCGTGAAGTTCTGGACCCGTCACTCTCCAGTGCCTGAGGTTGAAATGCAGCCGTCCCCCCCCCAACCCCCATAGGAACAAGCTCTTGTTCCAAGGAGAGGTGCTTGAAGGCTTCATTCTTTGAAGCCATCTTCTCCGAAGGGCAGGTCTCCAATTCCTTAGGAAGAAAGGCATCACATCTTCAACCTTGTCGTCTTTCCAAATCTGCCATCTCTGTGAAGACCCATCTCCAAGGTCTTGGCCAGAGCATCTGGCTTTCTGAACTGATGTCTCCAACAGGTTTCCTAAAGTCTCAGCTTAGCACTTTTCGACGGATTACCTGTGCCTTATCTAGAGTGGAAACAGGGAATGAATTCTGCCTTATCTGAGTCCCTGGAGGTAGTAGGTGCTTATAGAGAGCAGGTGAAGGAATCATAGACATGAAAGTGCTAATCCATTCTTCAGGTCAAACCTCTCTAATTTTTTATACATTTTTTAATCATTTAATAAAGTAAGTCAGTATCCCAGACAGGGTGAGTGTCTGGCTTATGCACCAGCCTCTCTTTTCATCCTAACTACTGGCTGCTCAGGCTGTGATATCCATTGGAAGTAGAGTCATTGCGGATGTAAGTGGTTATAATGAAGGCCATCCTGGAGTGTGCTGGGCCCCTAATCCAATATGATCATCGACCCTATCAGAATAGAAGCGTTAGTGGGCAGAATGGCAGGCAGGATGGATGGGACCCGATGTCAGGCTGTAGTGGACTGGGAGCTGGTATTATTTCCCAACCAGGAGTTTGGGCTTTAGCCTGAGGTTCTAGTAAGCACTGGAGAATTTGTATCAGGGATTCCCTTCAGGGATCCCTCAGGATGATCCCCTGGGGATGTACAGAGGAGGACCTAGAGGAGGCTGCAAGAGCTGTCAGCTCAGGCAACACAGAAAGCTGTTGTCTTCACAGGAGGCACATGCTGCAGAGTGCAGGCCAGCAGAGACAGTGACTGAGCAGTTAGTGCAATGTCCCTCTTTGCATCAGAGCACACCCCCCCCACGCTATCGTTCTGCCATGACGGACTTACATGTTCAACAGACCGTCAAAACCCAGCCTGAGTGAAGGGACACCATTGCACTAAGGAACGAACACTGCATAGTACAAGACACAATGGATGGTAAGATGTTTCACAAATGATGGGAAACTGAAATAATCTCAGTTAAGATGGTTTGCATTCCTCTCAGAGGACCCGGGTTCAGTTCCCAGCAACTATATCAGATGGTGCCCAACTCTAGGGAGTCTGATGCCCTCTTCTGACCTCCGTGGGTCACTGTACATGGGTGTACATACATACATACATACATACATACATACATACTACATATATACACATATATTACACACATACATACTATACACATACTACATATATACGACATATATATTATGCAAGTGGGTTACTCAGTGATCTGCTGTCCTTGGTCAGTGGATTACTCATGCCCTCAGGAACCCTCAGAGGAAATAGAACTGTCCATTTCTTCTTTTCTGTCATTTCATTTCAGGGGTCTAGGGCCCTCTTACTGACTGAAGCCTTTATATGACCTTTGAGTTTCTGCAGCATTTCTGTAACACGAGCATTAGGTTTTTTGAATCTCTGGTCTTCATAGGGTTTTGGGCATCTGAACTTGTGCCGAGTCCGTCTAAGTAGTCCCGGAGGTGGAAAGTCGCTCGGGTCTCTGCTGTTCAAGTGCTTCCCCCGTTGGGGTAGGATGTTATAATCAAGTTGGGGGACACTGAAGGCGTTCTCAGGTGGCAGAGGCTGGGAACCCTTCAAGTTCTTCCCCCATTGGAGTCCGGTGTTATAATCCGCTTGGGGGACACTGAATGGGCTTCCAGGCTGTGGAGGCTGGGAATCCTTCCACTGATTCCCCTGCTGCACTCCGGGGTTATAATCATATTAGGGGACTTTGAAGGGGTTCCCAGGCCATGGAGGCTGGGAAATCGCTGGTGCATTGTCAGAGGGTAAAGTCCGGGATGAGGCTCTCTGTCCTGTCTAAACACTACCACGTGAAGGGGCAGTGAAAGTGCTCGGCAGTGGTGAGTCATGGTGAGCATCAGTCAAGCTGTATCCTTTGAGTATTTCTCTCTCTCCCGAGAACTGTGGACAAGTCCGGAAGGCAAAGCAGGGAAATCTCGAGTGACCATTTATCTCAGGAAACCACCAAAGCTCGAGAGGGGCTGTCCTAGAGTTTGCACGAGGCAGTAGCGAGGTCTGAATGGGGCAGTCTCAAGGTCTGCACGGGGCATTCGCGAGGTCTGCACGGGGCAGTTGCGAGGTCTGAATGGGGCATTCTCGTTGTCTGCACGGGGCAGTCGTGAGGTCTGCACGGCCCAGCCAGGAGCTGCCTCACTTGTCAGTTGTGCTTGTAGTAGCGGGGCGATCATCCAAGCTTTCTGAAAGAGGAGGAACCATGTCGACTCTCTTCCTTTGAGTCTGCAGTGCTACCTGTTTTGTGCACACTGTCAGGGGTCATGACAAGTGACTCCTGAAGTAGCAAAATTAATGGAAAGGGCAAAGGGTGCTTCGGAGATTGTGCGGTCAAGTGTCTCTTACACCTGCATTGGTGCAGTGATGTGTCTTGGAACCTCAAACCGAATGGGAAAGGCTGATCCACACCCTTGCTCCTCAGAAACTGCAGGGACTAGAAAATCACTGGTGGACTGTGTTAGGGAATAAACATGTGATAGGATTTGAATAGAGCATAGAATGCATGGGATTGATATTAGAATTCCATGTGAGTTCCAGATGTTACTGTGACGCTTCTGCCTTGATGTCTCACTCACTAATTCTTCTTGTCCTAAAGCTTTTAATATTCATTCCGTGATGATATTTTTGAAATATTGAGTATGATAAACAATGGAAAGTATTTTCTCTAGTCACATATATTGAAATTCTAAATGTCTCTTGACATCGTATGCAGTTGCCTGCCCAGAAGTCCTGGGATGCTTTCAATACTGGTAAGTTGACGGAACACAAACTGTTTACGTTACAAGCTTTGCTTGTAAATAATTCTTTTTGTGACTCCCAATTAGATTGTACAAATACTTCCAGCCGTTTACAGACATATCTACAATCACCTTTGCTTGGAGAAAGGAGTTAAGTGTTATGCCTTCTTTGAATGAAGAGGAAGATCTACGAGTACACTCCTCATAGAAACAAGATATCAGGTACTGTAGGACGAAATATGAATCTAGGCAACAATAAATGTTCCAGGCTAACCTGTACAGTAAAGTAGTGTATGGAAGATACCACTCCTTTATTAGTAGTATTAATAACCATTGTATTTGTTTATATTTCAAATATTACCACCTTTCTATAAACCCCACCTACACATATTCCTCCTTTTTGTCTCTAGGTGAGTGCCTCAGCAAGCCCCATTCATTCTTTCCTCACCCTCTAGAATCACTCTTCTCTGGGACATCAAGCATCCAAAGGACCAAGTCCTTCCCCTTCCACTGATGTGAGATGAGGCCGTCCTCTTCTACATATGTAGGGTACCAGACCATGTATAATCTAAGGTTGGTGGTTAGGTCCATGGGAACCCTGAAGGGTCTGGTTAATGGATATTTTTGTTAATTACAGTCTCCTTCCGCTTGATAATCCCTTCCCCTACATTTTCCATTTGGATCTGTAGCCTCATTTCAATGGTTGGCTGTGATTATCTGAATCTGTATCAGTCAGGTGCTGGGAGAGCCTCTCAGAGGACAGCCATACCAGACTCCTGTTTGCAAGCACATCTCAGCATCAGCAACAGTGTCCATTTTGATGTCTGCAGATCTCTGTATGTCCTTTCCTTCAGCCTCTGCTCCATTTTCACCCCTGCATTTGAACTAGACACGGATAACTCTGATTTAATAAGAGATTGTTGAGTGGTCCCATCCTTACATAGAGGTCATGTCTATCTACTGCAGGTGGTGACTTCAGGTTCAATTTCACTGTTGGTGTTGATGTTAGATATTGTCATCACTGTTGGGTCCAGAGAACCTGTTGGATCCTTGGTATCTGGGACATTCTAGAGGTTACCCCCATCCTCCAATGTACCTTCTTTCTATACTCATTCTCCTGGTCCTCTGTGCTTCTCTCCTGTCTCTTCCCACATCTTATCCTGTTCTCCTGTTTTTCTTATTAACTCCCCTCTCCCACACAGGGTCCTTCCTCCATCTGCCTCCCATGATAATTTTCTTCCCCCTCCTAATTGGGATTGAAGCTGTCCCTCTTTGTCCTTTCTTGTTAAGCTTCAGAGTGTATATGATTTTATTGTGGATATTCTGAGCTCTTGGGCTAATTTCCACTTACAAGTGACTGCATTCTATGTGTGTTTATTTGTGTTTGTGTTACTTCACTCAGGATGATATTTTCTAGTTTCATCCATTTGCCTATGGTCTCCTTATGGTCTCCTGTAATTCTTTAAGGGATTTTTGTGTTTCCTATATAGGGGCTTCTATCTCTTTACATCTGTTGTCCTGTATTTCTTCGATGAAATTATATATGTCCTTTTTAAAATCCTTTAACATAATCATGTTAAGTGATTTGAAGTACAAACATTTCTTTTTCTTTTCTGTTGTGTTGAGGGTATCCTAGCCTTGTGTTGGTTTGAGAATTGGGTTCTGATGATGCCATGTAACCTTGGTTTTTATTGCTTTGGATATTATACTTCCCTCTCACTATCTTGTATCTCTAGGGTGTTTTTACTCTCTCTGATAATGGATTGATCCTCCTGTAACCTATGTGTCTGGACTCCTGGGACACTAGCTCTCTCCTGAAGGATCTTGTGTACCAAGAGCTGTGGGTCAGTTTCAGTGACAAATTATAGATAGAAACCAGAAGTATCCTGTAACAGACTGCCCCTCTGTTCCTGGTTTCTGAGGGCTCTAGGCAGTTCCCTCTGAAAAGTGGTAGTCTCTCCTGTGATCTTGAGTGTGTCGGCACTCCTGGAAGTCCAGCCATTTCCTGGTGGGATATGGTGAGAGAAAGATGAGGTACAGGTTCAGCTTTGTAAACACAGCTTTGGGTCCTCTTGGTTTTTAATCTTTCACTGAAAGAGCTCACAAATGAAATTTGACTCTGTGGCCAGTGAGCCCCTAGGAATGATCATCTCTTTCTATTTTCAGAGATGGGACCAAAAATGATTGGCACCTGGCATTTTTACATGGGTGCTATCAGTTAAAATTAGGTCTCTTTTTCTTTCATGTCAAATATATTCCTAGCTGAGATAATTGCTCAGTCAACAAAGCATTGCTGTTAAATATGAAATAGACTACCGTTGACAAATGAAAATATTTAGGCAATGTCATCTAGATCATTAAATTGTAATATATTGAAGAACTCACAAAAATACTTCATGATGGTTTAACCAATGCATGGAATGCGTATTCATTAAAACGACGAAGAGTATAAAGTTTATTTTTACAACTTACTGAATCATGTAATAAATAATAAGTCTCCATTAATGTATCAGGCTCCATAATAGTGGTATAGATTAGGAATGAATAAAAAGTATTATGAGCTTTCACTTATAAAAATTGCATTACGATATAAGAAAAAAGAAAAATGAATGCATAAATCAGTGTGTTGGAATTGATTGTATGCAAATAATTGAAGAAACTATCCTAGCAATAAGGTCATGGAGATTGTGCTAAGGAAGTGACAGCTAAGTTAAATTAGATGAAAAATAATTGAACTATATTTCGGGCAATATTACTATAAATATAAGGTCAATAAAAGGAAAAGAGCTTGACCTAATGTAAAAGTATATGTGAAAGTAGTTTGTATAGATTAAGTGATAGAAGAGAGGAACAAATAAAGCTGAAGCTTCCATATCACATATGGGCTTACAGAAACACTATGAGAGATGTAAATTTTAATTTATGGAAAATGTCTAAGAAATCATTGAATAGTTTTAAATATGTTTGTTTAACTCTCTATGTACATACTAAGGGATTCTGGTTACTTATGTGTTATGAAATGATACACAGAATGATTTACAGGATGTTTTTGAAATCAATCTGGAAGTAGTGTCAGTGATACAGAAAAAGATTCATATCAGACAGCAATGTTGGAAATTTATGTCTTTGGTAGTAGTCTGATTATGGGGAGGGCCAGAAGAAAGAAAGACAATATCTTGTTTTGAGCAAATGAAAATATGTTGGAGTTATTTACTGTGATGTGGAATATTTCATGATAAGTATATTTAGGAGAATTTTAAAGGAATCTATTTTAGATCGATTTACTTGAAGTTGCTTGAGAGAACCTCTAACTCACTTGAAATTCCTATTTACTGTTCAACGTTTGGTGATATAGGCCATTACTCAGACCATGAATTAATAGCTGTTATATAAAAAAATTACTTTAATAGATGTATTTTTTCATATTATATTTGGTAGTCTTATTTCATTAAGAGCAAACCTATGCTTACATTATATGCTTGTTTAGTACATACGGACAAATAATTTGCCGATTTACCCACTCCAAACATTTTGGATTGCAATTAGCATTTAACCCAACTTTATGGGAGCTGACACAGCAGTTTGATTAGAATATAATAGCTCATGAATGTGAGTTTCACAGAAAGAAGTGATTTGCTCATATTTTGTAAAGTTACAAACTCTAGAAGAGTAAAAATATTTAATAAATATCTAGCTCTTCTACGTTTTCTCTTTAGTATTTTAGCGTGTTATGATATTCATGCAAAAATTCCTTACCCAGATGATTTTAACTATAATATCCAGTACTATTAGACATATGCACAGCATTTTACATCTACGAATGTTATATGCTTTCAGAAAATTTTCATCAAATGAGCCAGAAAATCTTCCTGATTTCAACACCACATGGCCATTGGGAGCAGAATAAACCACAAATAAGGAAATGGAGAAAGTGATTGACACACACAAAATTCTTGGTTTTAAAATTAATAATCATGCTAGTTATGGCATAGAGCTTTGAAAATAGAGTCAATGACAGGATGAAAAACACTGACGAAGAGTATTTATATTGAATTTTTACTAAATAAAGGAAAAAAGTGGATCTGAAGGTAAGCTACATTTAACAAAATGACGCTGTTCTTCTGCCACTATTTATTCAATGCTTTGTTTTTTGTTCCTATATATGTTCCAGAAACATCTCAATGATTCTGGTTAGTCTTAAATTAATGAACATGCAGTTCAACTGATTTAATATTCCACATTATCTTAATGTTCTTCTGCATCTATGGTTATAAAAATTATAGAGAATTATTTTGACTAGAATAAAATTTTATTGTTTCTTTATTATATGAGAAAAGCAATTATTTACAGAGAATGGATACCTGATATTTTCTAAATAATCTCACTAGAGTTTTAAACCATATATATTAGATCAATCATTCATACCTTCTCCAAATGAAACTCCTTAAATGTTACTACACATATAGTATGTAAAGAGAGTGATATATAGAAATAAAAACATCACCAATGCAGCCACAATCATCTATTATCCCCATAATGAAAGTCAATACTAGGAAGAGAAGATGGTACAGACACACTGCAGGAAAGATCAGCATCTTTCAAAATGAAGATTGAGCTGGAAAGTGATTTGAACTAAGTATAGTTAAGAATAATGTAAATAAGTTTAATGTTATGAGAACTAGTTTACCTGTTAGGGTTGCCTTATCTTTTCTTAACTTGGGTAGTCACAATTTCTGCTCTGTGGAATGAGACAGTCTCCACCTTCTCAGCCCTCACATATTTCAATTTGTCACATGGTCCTCAGGACATCCATATACCTGGAGATGAATTTTTCTTCTTGGAAATTCGAAATGTTCATATTTGGTGAATTGGGAGAGAGGGTTAAAAGCAAATGGGGAGTGAGTGACATACCATAATACTTCTGGATTATTATCAAAATGGGTTTTTTGGGGGGATGGGATACTTGAGGTGAAAGAAAGGAAAGGTGCTGCTTTATTTGAAATATGTCCTTACCTCATTCTGTGCCCCTGTAAAGGGCCCAGCCTTATCTGTCAGGACTGACCATGTTCCTGTCATTACTCCACTGCCTTTCTCATGCAGTTCTTAATTCTGGATCCTGCTTGTCACTCTAGGTTTCAACTTGACAACATTCATCTCATTTCCCTGTGATCGTGCTCTGAAACATATGAAAGTTATTTTTCTTTTGTTTCATTTTCAAACATTTAAATGATTATATAAATTTTTGTTTAACCTGTTTTATGAAAGCCTTAGAGGAGAATTATTCATGGATGTCTGTTTTGATTGAACGAGAAAATAATGAAAAAAAAAAACTCTTTTTAATTTTACAAGACATTTTCATTTCTAAGTATTTCTCTTACATAAACCCACCATGCTAGGAAAATATTAAATGCAGTGTATGCACAAAGAGATAACTCAAAATGTAGTTTATAAACCACGATTGGAATGGAGAAATCACTCTCTCTACTATAGAGGCAAAAATGGACGAACTACCAGTAGGTTTAACACAGTCTTTACTGAATAGTGACAAAATGTCAAGAAAGATGATGTTTTAAAAATACCACATAAATAAATCATCGATAATTTAAACAAATCCAAAAAATAATAAAATATAGAAGTTCAGCCCTAGTCTATGGTGATCTGATAGGATGCATAGGATTATTTCAATGTTCTGGTATCAATTGAGGCCTGTTATGTGAATTAGTATATGGTCAAATTGGGAGAAGTTACAATGAGGTGCATAGGAATAGGTATATTCTTCTGATTTAGGATGAAATGTTACCTAAATATCTTTTAAATCCATTTGGATTTTTTAAGTTATTAAGATAACTTCTGTTATTTTAACCATATTTGTTTAGTTTCAGTTTCCATAAATTGTCCGTTGATGAGAGTGCAGAATTGAAGTCTCCAACAATTTATTGTGTGTGGTGCAATATTTTCTTTGAGCTATAGTTATGTTTCTTTTGTGAATTTAGGTGTCCTTGCATTTAAACATAGTTGTTCAGAATTGAACGTTCATCTTAGTATTATTTTTCTTTGACATTTATGATTCCATTCCCTATCATTTTTGATAACTTTTTGTTGAAGTCAATGTTGTTCAATTATAGAAAGGGGCTACTCCTTGTTTCTTGGGAACAATTGTTTGGAATTTTTCTCCATCCTTTTACCCTGAGATACTCTGTCTTTGTCTCTAAGGTGTATTTACAGTATGCAGCAAAATCTTGGATCCTCTTTATGTTTTCAGTCTCTTAGTTTATGTCTTTTTATTTGGGGAATTGTGTCCATTGATGATAAGAGATATTAAATGAAATGGACTGTTGATTCCTGTTATTTTTGTTGTTAGAAATGTAATTACAGAAACGCCATCTGGAACCCTGGTGCACGGAGGCTACCAGAAAAAGCGGCGCAGATCTTCCTGGTTGCTCCCACTGCTGAGAGCTCATAGGCAGCACCCCACCAGCAAACTTGAGCCTCGGGACCACAGGTAAAACCAACTTTTCTGCTGCAATAGACCTGCCTGGGGAACTCAGGACACACAGAGGCCAAGTTACTCTATGACCAGGCACTTACAGTGTTTACCGGGAATCCCAAACCCGCGGATCCTGGCCCGCAACAGTTCGCTGCTCCCAAACCCCTTGGGAGAGAGACCTCACTACCTGGTAAGGTGGGCACTCCTGTGGCTGCCGAGCGGAAGAGACCACCAACTCTGCCCACCATTTCCCACATCCCTGGCCAAAGAGGAAACTGTATACGTCCTCTGGGTTCCCGTGGGGAAGGGCCCAGGAGCAGCAGGACCCCTGCGCCTGAGACATGACCGGAACCTGAAGGCACAGACCAGATAAACAGTTTTCGGCACCCAAATCCCGTGGGAGGGAGAGCTAAACCTACAGAGAGGCAGACACGCCTGGGAAACAAAAAGAAACTGCACTTTGCACACATCTCTGACGCCAGAGGAAAGCACCAAACGCCATCTGGAACCCTGGTGAATGGAGGCTCCTGGAAATGGCAGCGCAGATCTTCCTGGTTGCTGCCGCCGCTGAGAGCTCGTAGGCAGCACCCCACGAGGAAACTGGAGCCTCGGGACCACAGGTAAGACCAAATTTTCTGCTGCAAGTGACCTGCCTGGTGAACACCAGACACAGTCCACAGGAACAGCTGAAGGCCTGTAGATAGAAAAAACTAAACGCCCGAAAGCAGAACACTCTGTCCCCATAACTGGCTGAAAGAAAACAGGAAAACAGGTCTACAGCACTCCTGACACACAGGCTTATAGGACAGTCTAGCCACTGTCAGGAATAGCATAACAAAGTAACACTAGAGATAATCTGACGGCGAGAGGCAAGCGCAGGAACCCAAGCAACAGAAACCAAGACTACATGGCATCATCGGAGCCCAATTCTCCCACCAAAGCAAACACGGTATATCCAAACACACCAGAAAAGCAAGATCTAGTTTCAAAATCATATTTGATCAGGATGCTAGAGGACTTCAAGAAAGACGTGAAGAAATTCCTTAGAGAACAAGTAGAAGCCTACAGAGAGGAATCACAAAAATCTCTGAAAGAATTCCAGGAAATCATAAATAAACAAGTAGAAAGCCATAGAGAGGAGTCACAAAAATCCCTGAAAGAATTACAGGAAATCATAAATAAACAAGTAGAAGCCCATAGAGAGGAGTCACAAAAATCCCTGAAAGAATTACAGGAAATCATAAATAAACAAGTAGAAGCCCATAGAGAGGAGTCACAAAAATTCCTGAAAGAATTACAGGAAATCATAAATAAATAAATAGAAGCCCATAGAGAGGAGTCACAAAAATCCCTAAAAGAATTCCAGGAAAACACAATCAAACAGTTGAAGGAATTAAAAATGGAAATAGAAGCAGTCAAGAAAGAACACATGGAAACAACACTGGATATAGAAAACCAAAAGAAGAGACAAGGAGCTATAGATACGAGCTTCACCAACAGTAAACAAGAAATTGAAGAGAGCATCTCAGGAGCAGAAGTTTCCATAAAAATCATTGACTCAACTGTCAATGATAATGTAAAATAGAAAAAGCTACTGGTCCAAAACATACAGGAAATCCAGGACTCAATGAGATGATCAAACTTAAGGATAATAGGTATAGAAGAGAGTGAAGACTCCCAGCTCAAAGACCAGTAAATATCTTCAACAAAATCATAGAAGAAAACTTCCCTAACCTAAAAAAAGAGATTCCCATAGGTATACAAGAAGCCTACAGAACTCCAAATAGATTGGACCAGAAAAGAAACACCTCCCGTCACATAATAGTCAAAACACCAAATGCACAAAATAAAGAAAGAATATTAAAAGCAGTAAGGGAAAAAGGTCAAGTAATGTATAAAGGCAGACCTATCAGAATAACACCAGACTTTTCGCCAGAAACTATGAAGGCCAGAAGATCCTGGACTGATGTCATACAGACCCTGAGAAAATACAAATGCCACCCCAGGTTACTGTTTCCTGCAAATCTCTCAATTAACATAGATGGAGAAACCAAGATAATCCATGACAAAACCAAATTTACACAATATCTTTCAACAAATCCAGCACTACAAAGGTAATAAATGGTAAAGCTGAAAATAAGGAGGCAAGCTATACCCTAGAAGCAACAAGAAACTAATCGTCTTGGCAACAAAACAAAGAGAAGAAAAGCACACAAACATAACCTCACATCCAAATATGAATATGATAGGAAGCAATAATCATTATTCCTTAAATTCTCTCAACATCAATGGCCTCAACTCCCCAATAAAAAGACATTGATTAACAAACTGGATACGCAACGAGGACCCTGCATTCTGCTGCCTACAGGAAACACACCTCAGAGACAAAGACAGACACTACCTCAGAGTGAAAAGCTGGAAAACAACTTTCCAAGCAAATGGTCAGAAGTAGCAAGCAGGAGCAGCCATTCTAATATCAAATAAAATAAATTTTCAACTAAAATTCATCAAAAATATAAGCATGGACACTTCATATTCATCAAAGGAAAAATCCACCAAGATGAACTCTCATTCCTACATATCTATGCCTCAAATACAAGGGCACCTACATACGTAAAAGAAACCTTACTAAAGCTCAAAACACACATTTAACCTCACACAATAATAGTAGGAGACTTCAACACCTCACTCTCATCAATGGACAGATCATGGAAATAGAAATTAAACAGAGGCATAGACAGACTAAGAGAAGTCATTAGCCAAATGGACTTAACTGATATTTATAGAACATTCTACCCTAAAGCAGAAGGATATAACTTCTTCTCAGGTCCTCATGGTACTTTCTAAAAAATTGACCACATAATTGGTCAAAAAAACGGGCCTCAACAGGTACAAAAAGATAGAAATAATCCCATGCGTTCTATCCGACCACCACGGCCTAAAATTGCTCTTCAATAACAATAAGGGAAGAATGCCCACATATACGTGGAAATTGAACAATGCTCTACTCAATGATAACCTGGTCAAGGAAGAAATAAAGAAAAAATTAAAGACTCTTTAGAATTCAATGAAAATGAAGGTACAACATACCCAAACTTATCGGACACAATGAAAGCTGTGCTAAGAGGAAAACTCATAGCGCAGAGTGCCTGCAGAAAGAAACAGGAAAGAGCATATGTCAGCAGCTTGACAGCACACCTAAAATCTCTAGAACAAAAAGAAGCAAATACGTGCAGGAGGAATAGAAGGCAGGAAATAATCAATCTCAGAGGTGAAATCAACCAAGTAGAAACAAAAAGGACCATAGAAAGAATCAACAGAACCAAAAGTTGGTTCTTTGAGAAAATTAACAGGATTGATAAACCCTTAGCCAGACTAATGAGAGGACACAGAGAGTGTATCCAAATTAACAAAATAGAAATGAAAAGGGAGACATAACTACAGATTCAGAGGAAATTGAAAAAATCATCCGATCTTACTATAAAAGCCTATATTCAGCAAAACTTGAATATCTGCAGGAAATGGACCATTTCATAGACAGATACCAGGTACCGAAGTTAAATCATGAACAGATAAACCAGTTAAACAACCCCATAACTCCTAAGGATATAGAAGCAGTCATTAAAGGTCTCCCAACCAAAAAGAGTCCAGGCCCAGATGTGTTTAGTGCAGAATTCTATCAGACCTTCATAGAAGACCTCGTACCAATATTATCCAAACTCTTCCACAAAATTGAAACAGATGGAGCACTACCGAATTCCTTCTATGAATCCACAATTACTCTTATACCTAAACCACACAAAGAACCAACAAAGAAAGAGAACTTCAGACCAATTTCCCTTATGAATATCAACGCAAAAATACTCAATAAACTTCTGGAAACCGCATCCAAGAGCACAATAAAACAATCATCCACCATGATCAAGTAGGCTTCATCTCAGGCATGCAGGGATGGTTTAATATATGGACAACCATCAACGTGATCCATTATATAAACAAACTGAAAGAACAGAACCACATGATCATTTCATTAGACGCTGAGAAAGCATTTGACAAAATTCAACACCCCTTCATGATAAATGTCCTGGAAAAATAGGAATTCAAGGCCCATACCTGAACATAGTAAAAGCCATATACAGCAAACTAGTTGCTAACATTAAACTAAATGGAGAGAAACTTGAAGCAATCCCACTAAAATGAGGGACTAGACAAGGCTGCCCACTCTCTCCCTACTTATTCAATATAGTTTTTGAAGTTCTAGCCAGAGCAATCAGACAACAGAAGGAGGACAAGGGGATACAGATTGGAAAAGAAGAAGTCAAAATATCACTATTTGCAGATGATATTATTGTATATTTAAATGATCCCAAAAGTTCCACCAGAGAACTACTAAAGCTGATAAACAACTTCAGCAAAGTGGCTGGGTATAAAATTAACTCAAATAAATATGTAGCCTTCCTCTACACAAAAGAGACACATGCTGGGAAAGAGAATAGGGAAACAACTCCCTTCATAATAGACCCAAATAATATAAAGTACCTCGGTGTGACAATAACCAAGCAAGTAAAAGATTTGTACAATAAGAACTTCAAGACTCTGAAGAAAGAAATTGAAGAAGACCTCAGAAGATGGAAAGATCTCCCATGCTCATGGATTGGCAGGAATAATATAGTAAAAATGGCCATTTTACCAAAAGCGATCTACAGATTCAATTCAATCCCGATCAACATACCAATACAATTCTTAAAAGAGTTAGACAGAACAATTTGCAAATTCATCAAGAGTAACAAAAAACCCAGGATAGCTAAAACTATCCTCAACAACAAAAGGACTTCAGGGGGAATCACTATCCCTGAACTCAAGCAGTATTACAGAGCAATAGTGATAAAAACTGCATGGTATTGGTACAGAGACAGACAGATAGACCAATGGAACAGAATTGAAGACCCAGAAATGAACCTACACACCTATGGGCACTTGATTTTTGACAAAGGAGCCAAAACCATCACATGGAAAAAAGAGAGCAATTTCAGCAAATGGTGCTGGTTCAACTGGAGGTCAACATGTAGAAGAATGAAGATCGATCCATACTTATCACCCTGTACAAAGCTTAAGCCCGAGTGGATCAAGGACCTCCACATCAAACCAGATACACTCAAACCAATAGAAGAAAAACTAGGGAAGCATCTGGAACACATGGGCACTGGAAAAAATTTCCTGAACAAAACACCAATGGCTTATGTTCTAAGATCAAGAGTCAACAAATGGGATCTCATAAAACTGCAAAGCTTCTGTAAGGCAAAGGACACTGTGGTTAGGACAAACCGGCAACCAACAGATTGGGAAAAGATCTTTACCAGTCCTACAACAGATAGAGGCCTTATATCCAAAATATACAAAGAACTCAAGATGTTAGACTGCAGTGAGACAAATAACGCTATTAAAAATTGGGGTTCAGAGCTAAACAAAGAATTCAAAGCTGAGGAATGCTGAATGGCTGAGAAACATCTAAAGAAATGTTCAGCATCTTTAGTCATAAGGTAAATGTAAATCAAAATAACCCTGAGATTTCACCTCACAACAGTGAGAATGGCTAAGATCAAAAACTCAGGGGACTGCAAATGATGGTGAGGTTGCGGAGAAAGAGGAACACTCCTCCTTTGTTGGTGGGATTGTAGATTGGTACAACCATTCTGGAAATCTGTCTGGAGGTTCCTCAGAAAATTTGACATTGAACTGCCTGAGGATCCAGCTGAACCTCGCTTGGGTATATACCCAAAAGATGCCCCAAAATACAAAAAAAGACACGTGCTCCACTATGTTCATGGCAGCCTTTTTTATAATAGCCAGAAGCTGGAAAGAACCCAAATGCCCTACAACAGAGGAATGGATATAGAAAATGTGGTACATCTACACAATGGAATATTACTCAGCTATCAAAAACAATGACTTTATGAAATTTGTAGGAAAATGGACGGAACTTGAAAATATCATCCTGAGTGAGGTAACCAAATCACAGAAAAACACACATGGTATGCACTCATTGATAAGTGGCTATTAGCCCAAATGCTTGAATTACCCTAGATGCCTAAAACAAATGAAACTCAAGATGATGATCAAAATGTGAATGCTTCACTCCTTCTTTAAAAGGGGAACAAGAATACCCTTGGCAGGGATTAGAGAGGCAAAGATTAAAACAGACACAGAAGGAATACACATTCAGAGCCTGCCCCCCATGTGGCCCATGCATATACACCCATCCAATTAGACAAGATGGATGAAGCAAAGAAGTGCAGGCCTAAAGGATCCGGATGTAGATCTCTCCTGAGAGACACAGCCAGAATATAGCAAACACAGAGGCATATGCCAGCAGCAAACCACTGAATTGAGAATTGGACCCCCGTTGAAGGAATCGGAGAAAGAAGTGGAAGAGCTTGAAGGGGCTCGAGACCCCATATGTACAACAATGACAAGCAACCAGAGCTTCCAGGTACTAAACCACTACATAAAGACTATACATGGACTGACCCCGGACACTGACCTCATAGGTAGCAATGAATATCCTAGTAAGAGCACCAGTGGAAGGGAAGCCCTGGGTCCTGCTAAGACTGAAACCCCCAGTGAAATAGGTTGTTGGGGGGAGGGCGACAAGGTGGGGAGGATGGGGAGGGGAACACCCATAAAGAAGGGGAGGGGGTGGGTGATGTTTGCCCGGAAACCGGGAAAGGGAATAACACTCAAAATGTATATAAGAAATACCCAAGTTAAAAAAAAAAGCTAAAAAAAAAGAAGAAATGTAATTACAATTGTGTGGCTATCATCTTTTGGGTTTGTTGAAAGAATAATTCCCTACTTTGTTGCTAAGGTGTAGTTTCCCTCCTTCTGTTGGAAGTTTCCATCTACTGTCATTTATAGGGTAGGATTTGTGGAAAGATATTTAGTACATTTGGCTTTGTAATGGAATGCCTTGTTTCCTCAATCCATGGTAATTGAAAATTTTACCAGATATCCTAACCTGCAGATCAAGAAATGAATGCACACACCCATGGTCACTTTGTCTTTGACAAAGGTGCTAAAAATTATGGTTCAACTGGATGTCAGCACACAGAAAAATCAATTATGTAAATAAACTCCCGGGAGGGTGGGTAAATGATCATCTTTTTAGATGCAGATAAAAAATTTAAAAAGTAAGTATTTCTTCATGTTAGAAGTCTTGGAAAATATTAGGAATTCAAATCCCATACTTAAATACAGTAAAAGCAATATTACAAAAAAAAAAGTTGCCAACATCAAACTTACTGGTGAGAAACTTGAAGCAATACCACAAAAATCAAGAACTAGAAAAGTTTGACTAATCTCTACTTACCCATCAATATAGTACTGGAAGTCTTATCCACAAAAATCAGACAAAAACTCGAGGGAAAATGGAAAAATTTAGAAAGCAAGAATTTAAAATATCATGATTTTAGATGATGTGATTGTATATTTTAGTGACCCCATAAATTCCGACAGGGTACTCCTTCAGCTGATAAACAACTTCAGCAAAGTGGCTGGATGTAAACTTAAATCAAACAAATCAGAGCATTCTAATTCAATGATAAACAGTTTGAGGAGAAATTAAGGAAATGACAGCCTTCAAAATAGTCACAATTAATAAAAAAAAATATTTCAGGTTGACTCTAAACAAGCAAGTGAAAGTTCTGTATGACAGGAACTTCAAGTCTCTGAAGAAAAATATTGTAGAAGACATCCGAAGATAGAATAATTTCCCATGCTCATGCATGTGCAGGGTTAATATTGTAAAAATTGTCATCTTGCCAAAAGCAATCAACAGATTCAAGGCAATCACCATCAAAATTCCAACTCAATTCTTCACAGAGTTAGAAAGAACAATTTGAAAATTCAGTTGGAATAACAAGAACCCCATGATAGAGAAAACGTTCATCAACAATATAAGAACTTCTGGGGCAATCACTATCGATGACTTCAAGCTGTATCACAGAACAATAATAATAAAAATTGAATGGGAATGGTAAAGAGACAGTCAGAAAGATCAATGGAATATAATTGAAGGACCAGAAATGAAGGCACACACCTATGGCCACTTGATATTTGACAATGAACCAAAACCATCCAATGGAACAATGACATTTTCCACAAACGGTTCTCATTAAACTGGAGGTTAGCATGTAGAAGAATGGAAATCAATCAATTCTTATCGCCTGTACAAAGCTCAAGTTGAAGTGGATCAAGTATGTCCACAAGAAACATATAATCTTAAACTAATAGAAGAAAAAGTGGGGAAATTTACTGAACAGAACACCAATGGCTTTGCTCCAAGATCGAGAATTGAAAAATGGGACTTCATAAAGCTTTTGTAAGTCATAGGACACTGGAATTTGGAAAAAGGTAAAATCAATAGGCTAAGAAAAGATCTTTACCAATCTTCCATCTGATAGAGGGCTAAAATCAATCTATACAAAGACTCAAGGAGTTAGACTCCAGAATATCAAATAGTCCTTTCAAAAATGGTGAATAGCACTAAACAAAGAATTCTCTACTGAGGAATAACAACATCCTTCGCCATCAGGTACAGGAAAATCAACAAATTCTGTGGTTACACAGCAGACCACTCAGAATGGCTAAGATAAGAAATTCACAGCAGATTCTGGCAAGGAGGTGGAGAAAGAGGAACTCTCCTCCATTGTTGGTGAGATTGCAAGCTGGTATAACCATCTGGAAATCAGTCTGGAATTTTCTCACAAAGTTGTATATAGTACTACCTGAGGATACCACAATCCCATTTCTTTGATATATACGCAAAAGATGCTCCAACATATAAGAATGACACATGATGCTACAGGTTGAGAGCAACCTTTCTTTTTTATAATAGCCAGAAGCTGAAAATAAACCAGATGTCCCTCAACATAGTAATGGATAAATGAAATATAGTACATTTACACACCTGTGTTCTTCTAACCTATCAAAAACAATGTTTTCATTAAATTCTTAGGATAGAGTAGAAATTATCATTTTGTGTAAGGTAACCCAGTCACAAAAGACCACAAATTGTATATATTTATTGGAAGTTTGTATCAGCCCAAAAGTATGGAAAACATAAGAAAGAATTCACAGGCCATGTGAAGCCAGCAGGAAGAAGACCAAAATGCAGATGTTACAATCCTTCTTAGGAGGGATAAAAAATATTCATGGGAGGAAATTCAAGGATAAAGAGTCAAGCAGGGACTGAAGAAAGTGTCAACCAGAGACTGCCCCATGTGGGGATTTGTCCCATATGCAGTCACACAAACCAGTCACTATTGCTGATGCCACCAAGTCCTTGTTGACAGGAGTCAGATATGGATGTCTCCTGAGGGACTCTGACAGAACTCTACTGACACTGGTGAGGATGATTGTAGCTAAACATTGGATTGAACAAGTGGGATTCAATGAAGTTATTAGAGAGTGTACTTAATGAGCTGAAGGGGTTTGCAAAACCCCAGGAAGAACAACAATATCAACCAACCAGACCCACCAGAAATTCGAGGGATTAACCCACCCACTAGTGAGTACAGATTGAGGGACCCATGACTCCAGCCACATACGTGGCAGAGGATTGCTCTAACATCATTGGAAGGAAAAGCCCTTAATCTTGTGAAGGCTTGTATCCCCGATGTAGGGTAATGCCACAGCATTGAGGTTGAAGTAGATTGGTGGGAATTGGAACATCCTCACAGAAGACAGTCAGGGATGTTATGGAAGAAAAAGGAAAGGTTATAACATTTGAAATGTAAATACATAGAATATTCAGGAAAAATTATTAAATAAAAAAGTTATCTTGTCTCATTAAATTAATAATAAAGTAATTATCATTTGCCATTTCTGATATTGACAAAAATATTAGAGTTTGGTACTAATTTCCTTTGGTCTCTTTTGCTGTCTATATAATATTTCCCTTTAGGTAATGACTTATTTAAATAAAAATGTATTTTACAATATAAAGGAATATAGAATGAAAAAATTATTGACAGAATTGGTGACTTCCCTTTATTAAAAGTTGAACAACTACATGAAGAAACTTTAATGGTTAATATCAAAATAAGTTTATGGAGTTTGTATATCAAATATTTTTTGTTAATAGCCACAGTCAGGAAATGCTTCTTATATTTATGCATTATGGTATTTGATTTTGGTAAAAAACTCAATGATCTTATATTTTATAATAATGTACATAAGTAATTTATTCTTAAAATTTGGTTACAGAAGGAAGTTATCAACGAATACATATATACAATGTAGCACACTTTTCTAATATAAATAGAGCATATTAAATATATACATATATATTTTATGGTCCAACGATGAACAATCATGTTTAAAAGGAAGATATAACATTGAGTATACCTACATTTGAAGTTGAGATGATTCATGATTCCATGTATTTCTTTCTAGACACCTAAGAAGATAAAATTAGTGTTGGAAAAAGCTAAAACTGCAAATAGAAGGCTTAGTTTAGTATACATATCTAAACAGTGCTTTGAAAAAATATACGTAATATATTTTCATATATATATAAAGTATATATATATATATATATATGTAAAGTATATACAAAAATTCTCAGTGCCCATAAATTATCATTATCACTAAAGCATTTTCCTGGTCATATTATAGTTGAATTATCAAACACACACACACACACACACACACACACACACACAAAGTTACCTATAATTTAAACATATTAGCAAATAATATTCTTTCAGACAAAATTAATGAAAACGGATGAATTAAATATACAAAATAATGTTTTCCCAAAAGTATACTTTCTAGCATATAAAATATTGCCTTATGATAGGTGGTAAATCTACGCAAAGGAATACTACTCAGCTATCAAAAACAATGACTTTATGTATTTCATAGGGAAATGGAGGGAACTGGAAAATATCATCCTGAGTGAGGTAACACAAACACAGAAAAACACACATGTTATGCTCTCATTGATAAGTGGCTATTAGCCCAAATGCTTGAATTACCCTAGATGCCTAAAACAAATGAAACTCAAGATGGATGATCAAAATGTGAATGCTTCACTCCTTCTCTAAAAGGGGAACAAGAATACCCTTGGCAGGGAATTGGGAGGCAAAGATTAAAACAGAGACTGAAGGAACACCCATTCAGAGCCTGCCCCACATGTGGCCCATACATATACAGCGACCCAATTAGACAAGATGGATGAAGTAAAGAAATGCAGACTGACAGAAAGCGGATGTAGATCTCTCCTAAGAGACACAACCAGAATACAGGAAATACAGAGGCGAATGCCAGCAGCAAACCACTGAACTGAGAACAGGACTCTCATTCAAGGAATCAGAGAAAGAACTGGAAGAGCTTGAAGGGGCTCAAGACCCCTTATGAACAACAATGCCAAGCAACCAGAGCTTCCAGGGACTAAGCCACTACCTAAAGACTATACATGGACTGACCCTGGACTCTGACCTCATAGGTAGCAATGAATATCCTAGTAAGAGCACCAGTGGAAGGGGAAGCCCTGGGTCCTGCTAAGACTGAACCCCCAGTGAACGTGATTGTTGGGGAGGGCGGTAATGGGGGGGAATATGTGGAGGTGAACACCCCCCCCAAAAAAAAAGAAGAAATACATTTAAATGTAAATTCTATACTTAAAATTAAACAGATAATCTTCTAGATTTCTTAAAAAAATTAATTAACAATAAATTTACTTACCAAAAAAAAAAAAAAGAGAGAGAAAAAAGAAATATGGGCAATTGCATTCTAAACACAGGTATGCAATTGTATCTAAAACGAATGTACTTTTTGGATGCAGGGAAATAAAACTCTTTTCTTATACAAACTGATAGCCTCTATATTATTGGTGTGGGACAGTTAATGCTTAGCGTTATTTCGTTTTTTTTGTTTTGTTTTTTTTTTTTTTTTTTTTTTTTTTTTTTTTTTTTTTTGTGCTGGGACTGAACCCAGAGCCTTGCACTAGCTAGACAAGCACTCTACCACTGATCCAAATCCCAAAACCCTATGCTTAGCCTTATCAATGTGGAGTGTTTATGGGTCTTTTTTAGTTTGTTGTTGCCACATACTTTTTCCCTCTGCTGATGAATTACTACAGGATTATTTACCATTTCTGTCCTCTTGAGAATATCCCTTATTTTCAGAATGCGGCTTCCCATTTTTAGACTAAGATTGCTGAAGAGACATGGCTTCCTGGTGATTATGCTGTGTAAAGTTTCTCCTCTTGTATTGATGTGAATGATACATTTGCTCAGTAATAAATTCTAGGCGTGTATCTGTATTCTTTGAAAACGTGTTGAAAGGTGATCCAAGCCTATTTATATTTTAGAATATCCATTGAAAATTCAGGTGTTAGTCTCATGTGATCAGCTTTACGTGTGACTTATTCTTTTTTCTTCACAATTTTTGTATTTTTTTTCTCTGTTCAGTTAGGCTTTGATGATGATGCTTTCGCAGACAACTTTTTCCTAGAAATTCTCATTTAAAGGGCACACAAGTTTAAACAGTCGGACCTCAGTTGCTGGCACCATTTTGTGACGGGATTGAGGAACATCTTGGACACGGGGACAAGCTGGCAGCCGTAGAGCCACAGAGGCAGACTGCGAGGTTCATGGCCTGCCTGTCCCTGACTCCAGCCTGCTTCTCTATATTGTGGGAGCTCGGTGGACAGTGGCAGCCCCCTTTTTCTTCTGTCAGGTACTTTGTTACGACAGTAAGGGAAATGATTAGTGCAATTAAGAGCAGTTCAACTAACTAGAAGCAGTCTTGAGAGTCAAGGATACCGTTCTGGCTTTGTGCTGGGTGAGGAGTTGGTGAAGATCCTGTTGTGTCCTTCCAGAATTATGAGTTGACATCTTTACATGCAAATGTCTGTGTGTGTCATTGATTGGCAGACAGGTCCTTACCCATTGTAGCCGAGTAAGCTGATCCCATATGGACTGGAGTTGGCTCCCGCTCCATTGCTGTTGACTTCTGAGCCCATGAGAAGAATGGGAAGCAGAGGATGTCACTATGTGACAAAAGAGGCAGGGATGGACCATGTGTCCATAAGCCAAAGGATGGTTGCATCCTGCAGAAACAAGGGGAGAGGCAAGGAGAGCTCTCTCTCTCTCTCTCTCTCTCTCTCTCTCTCTCTCTCTCTCTCTGTGTGTGTGTGTGTGTGTGTGTGTGTGTGCAATTGCATGCGCATGCACAACCCTACTGACACTTAGGTTCTAGACACTCACCTCCAAGAATGCTGAGAGAATGAGCATCTGTTGTGATATCCCCCACGTATGGGCATGTGTTGTAGCCACTTTAGGGCATCACACTGAATCCCTTGCTGCTCTCAATGTGGCCCAAGCCCAGTGTGGATGAAATGGCCACACAGACAGGGAGATGCTTGCCCTGAGATAACCCCTGTAGATCCTGTCATAGCTCTCAGCTCTCTGGGTTGAGTGGTTGTATATCCCAGGGCCCATTTGTAGTCAGGACCCTGTTCCTAAGCAAGTGCTATTCTTGATAGGATGATCAGCCAACTCTTAGTGGGATGTCTGCTGCTGGAGCCACTGCTGGAGCTTCTCCTGTGACAGTGGCACTGAGTGTGTGGGACTATTCCTCTCTTAGTGCTAGACACCAAGTAAATCCGCTCATCCCCAGGACTGCTCAGTGTGCATCTCCTTCCTCCCCTTCTGTTTATCACCATCTGAGAATTCAGGATGGGTCTTTATGTGCAGAGCTGTGAGAGCTGTTCTCTGCCAGGGGAGCCTCTCTTCTCTCCACTTCCCCAAGCTTCATGTCTCATTCATGTCAGCACAGAAGAGACACGGCTGATGGTGTAGGACATCCTTCTTAACTCCCCTGGGAGCTTATCAGAGCTTCTTAGAGGGGCAAGACTTGTGGATTTCTGCCTACAAAGGCACGTCCACTCTGTGGAGGAGGGAGTCTGCAACAGCCTGAGGGGTAGAACTGATCCCAGCCTGCTGCGGGCTCCCTTGTGTTTCCTGTGCATCTTCATTACACAGTTTTGTTTTCTCAACTCAGTTTTTGGTAGCATCACTCTGGGCCCCTTTACTTGTGGTTTGAAATTTTGAGCTAATGCTAAAGTAACCTCCGGAAAGGGGTGGAGCTGGGAGATGTAGTTTCTTCTTGTAGAGGGCCGCAATAACATTCGCCACCACAAGATGGCACTGGCTTCCACTGCGCCCCACGTGGAGGGCCGAGATAGTTTCGGCATTACAAGATGGCGCTGGCTCCGCCGTACCACCCGACTTCCTTTAAAGAAGTTAACTGTGTGTGCATGTGCAAGAGTGCCTTCCTGCCAAGTCTTTGCCCATTCAGGGGCGTTCCTAATGAGATCATGGGTAAGCAACCAATCAGGTGTGGATGCGCCGCGCTAGGTTGTATATAAGCTGCGCCATGCTGGCGTCCCAGGCACCCTCTCTATTATTAATAAAGAATAAGCATTTTGGCTCCAGAAGGATTCGTGTGTTCCCGTGTATTCTTGCTGGCGAGAGGTCGCGAGGGACACGTTCTGTTCAACTAAATCACAACTTTGTAAGCGGCGGGAGAGGTTGTTGCAAGTTTAGCTATTTTCCCCTCTGGGTTTCTTGTATCTTCTTCTTTGAGGCCAGGGAGTCGGGCAGGGATCCTGGCTGTTTCACACTGCACACCTTAGGTCTTAGGATGTGCTGCTGGGGAAACAACAGCCATCCTCTACAGCACTCCCTCCCTTAGCACGGGACCTTGGGAGACATTTGGTATCCAAAGGACAGCACTAGCAAGAACGTTCTTTGATCTGGATTTAGTTACATTGACTGAATGAATGTTGTTTCGGGACCTCTGGTTTATTTATTCATGGGTTGTGTTGGGAATCCTTTGGAATTGAAGCATTCCCTTCTGGAGGGAGGAAAGAAGCTCAGAAATTTCAGGAAGCTTAAGAAACCTTTAAGGCTTAGGATTCTCGAAGGTTATGATGATCAGGTCCTGTTCCAAAGAGCAATCAGATGAGAACAATTGCCCGGGGGTCGGGGGCAGCCATGATGAAGGGGGCTTCTTGGGTGGAGCTCCCTGCTAGTTGGGCTGAAAGCTACAGGATGTAACTATTTTGAGTGTCACCCATGCTGTAGTGGGTTGTCCACTGATAGAGTTGTCTGAGCCACTCGTCTGCTCCTGAATAGCCATGATAAGGTAGACCTGGCTGGAATCGTTTGTAGTTGGAGGCCTACATGAGGTGAACACACATTGTTCAGGTCTACCCACGACAGGTCACATGACTTAAGCTGCTAGACACTCATGTATGTTAAAAAGTGGCAGAAGTCACCCTATGTTAACATAACCAGAACTAGGTAGCTAAGGGAGCAAAGCTAATGCAGGGTATTGGGCACAGGTTCTAGAGGACCCAGGGGAGGAAGGATGTTCCTCATCCTCACCTCTCATCCCTGCACCTCTGTGCTGGTCCAGATACCGCCAGGGAGGATGCCATCCTACAATCCACATCTACACTGGTTTACCGCCCAGATCCAAAACTTCAGGAATCTATAACACTACAATGACCTCACGGGCTGCAGGGAGGACACAGCCAGTACAGAAGTTGCTTAAAGTTAAAGGAGAACTATCACTCGTGTAGGGAGAGGACCTTTTCACTCTCCAGGAGCCTTGTGTGAGGGCTCGGGCCTCCTGGGATCCACAGTTCTTGCTTCAGAGCTCAGCAAACCTCAGGGCAAATGTAGTAATTGGTCGGAGCTGCCTTCCTTGCTAACTGAGGTGCCGTTCTTTTATTTTCTGCCACAATGAAATTAACGCTTAATTACGGTGGCATGTTTTTCATCTTGTGATACACAGTGCTGACCCACGAAGGCACAGGGAAAACATTAACATCTGTTTCCACCTCTCTGCGGGAATAGGATGCTTGTTTTGTGCCGGGAAGTTGTGAGTTCCCCTGTGATACAGGTTATGTTCTGAAAGGGAAGGAGGGGGCTCCAATCTGCTCTGTAGTAGTTGCATTCAGATACAATGCTGTCTATTTACCTTATTTGTCTGTCTGCCTGGCTGTCTATCTTATCTATCTAATCTATCATTTGTCTATCATCTATCATCTATTTATCCATCCATCCATCTACTTTCTATCTATCTATCTATCTATCTATCTATCTATCTATCTATCTGTCTGTCTATTATATATCATTTGTCTTTCTGTCTATCTATAATTTGTCTATTTACTATCTATCTACCATTTATTTATCTGATATCTATCATCTATTTATCTAAGGTGTTTGCATGGGTGTGTGTAGATGCATATGTGTGCAGATGTGTGTATATGTCTCCACATTCAGGTAGAGTCAGAGAACAACCTCAGGCCTCATCCTCAGGCATGGTCTGTGTTTTCTAGACGGGGTCTCTAATTGGCCAGGAGCTTACCAGTCATGCCAGCTGTGGTGGTCAGAAGATCCTGGGGATCCTGTCCTTGTTTCCCCAACTGGCATTAGAAGCTTTCTACACTCACATTTTGATGTGGGTTCTGGATATCAAACACAGGTCTTCATGCTTATGAGGTGTCCTGGTGAGTTTTCACTGACATCTTGACATAACTTTGAAGAGACTTGACATAGAGTCACCAGGGAAGAGAGAACCTCAACTGAAGTGCTGCCTCCATCAGATTGGCTTGTGGACTAATGGGTGAGAGACTGTCTTGACTGACAGTTGATGAAGTTGGGCCCACCCACTGTTGGTGTCATCATTCCTAGGCCAGGGTGTCTGCCTTCATGAGAACGTGAACTAAGCATGGGTAGTGAGTAAGGCCGTGAGCAGTATTCCTTTGTAATTCTCTCCTCGAGTTCCTGTCTGACTGCCCACAAAGCTGGTAAGCCAAGGTGCAAGCCAAAGAAATGTTTTCCTTCTACAAGTTGTTTTTGGCTAGAGTGTTTTATCACAGCTATAGAGAGGAAGCCTAATATGTGAGGCAGACACTTAACTGACCTAGTGACCTGCTTATTTGCAGTCATGCATTTTAAAAGGAAAAGCTTTAGGAATGGGCACCAAATGGCTGACTCTTTCTAGGGTGAATACAGAAATCAGATACCACAAAACAAGGATATATATATATATATATATATATATATATATATATATGTATATATATATATATATATATGTTGTGTATATATATATATGTGTTTGTGTGTATGTATTATATATAGTATATTGTATATATACAGTATAATGATATCACATGTGTGAAACTAAGTGCACAAACACTAATATGTATATGTGTATTTTTAAAATTATCAGTGCGTTCCATGTATGTATGCTTATGTGTGCATGCATGCATGTGTGCACATGTTCTTGGTGTGCATATGCATGCAGATATATGTGTCATGCATGTCTGTGTGCATGTAAGTGTATGTCTGCTTTGATTCCACCTTGTCTTGTCCTCCACGCCATGACCGGCCTCCTTCTCAGTGTCACTTTAGATGGAAATGGGTGTCTTCTCCTTCCAGTAGGAAATGATGGACTGAAAGTGAATATTATCATAGATTGGAGACCCCAGCAGAGTTCATACACACATGGTGGGAGTGGCTCTGTACTCAGTTAGAAGCAGGTACTCAGGTCTCTGACCTCTTGACTGTGAGCCAGAGAAGGACACCTTTCCTCTCTTCTCTCCTGCCCTGGTTTCCATGAAGTGTCCTCGTGCTGCTCCTCAGAGTTGCTGGTAGGAAGCACCCTGCCTGTTGCCACAAGAGACAGACCTGCAACTGGAGAAGCCCAAGTGGGCACAGCAGGTATCTGCTGGTCCCGAAATCCACGTTAACTCCAACACTCCTGCTGATCATGTAACAGAGCTGTGCTGTCAGTTGTGGGGGAATAATTGATCGTTCCCACCTGCCTTGTAAACCTTGGGCCATTATCTTTCTACTCCAGGCTTCAGATAATGGCCATACAGCGAGTTTTGCTACTACCTTGACCTGGGAGAGAGCAAAAAAATTTTTATTAGATATTATTAAAAGGGTTTTAATCCATGAACACATAACGAGCTGAAATGAGCTGAAAGTGCCTGTGACTGAACGGAGGATGTGTGAGGCTCTTTATCTAATAGCCACCATTTGCCATAATAAATATTTCAAATCAAAGCCGATGAGTCAAGTTCTTTTCTTTAAATCTGCTTCTGCCAATAGCCCTACACACCCGTAACACATTTTATTGCTATCTCTTCTACTGAGAGCAGAGGCAAAGGCTTTCTATTCTCCCCAATGTCCCCACAGACTCAGTACTGATTCCTTTGGGCTCTCCGTGGAAGGGTACTTTTAAGCCTAAACCCCCAAGCACTGTTTGGTGGGGGGGAGTGTCGGGTTCAATGTCCCCTTTTGTGTCCAGCTTGCGCTCAGTTCTCACATCACGTTCTCTTATCCGCGTGCTCGGCCACCCCAAATCATTTCAGTCAATGTTGTACTTGCTTTCTTTTCCCAGGTGGGGCTTCTTCTTCTCTTCTTGTCTCTTGGGCTTCATGGAAAGGGTCTCACCCCCAAGTCCCCTGAAATAATTGACAAGGTAAAGCACATCGTTGGGTGACCAGCAGGGGTTTTCAGAGCTAACAGGCACAGCGGAAGAAATATGGGAAGATTTATTAAGTCATGAAGTAGTCCCGGGACTAATAATATATGAAAATAAAAGAAAGAAACCCAGCTTAAATAACAATGCACACGTGCACACACGGACACACAGTCCTTCTACACAAGCATGCACACGCACTCAGGAGTTCACAGTTCACAGACAGCTGTCATCTTCTTCTGTGTTCTGACTGTGTTCACAGCTGGCTGAACTTACTGTGGTAAAGACTGCCACCTATTTGATTATTAACCCTGCCTTTTCTCCTGGGCATCCAGCTCAGTGATACTGCCTGGCATCCGTGGACTGAGTGACAATGGAAGGGTCAGTGTATATGACTGGATTACTGGCAGCCTCCTCTCCAGGCCCTCGTGTCCTTTCTCCCCTCCTTTCTTGGCTAGCTCTTTGGGTTCTTAGGCTCAAAGTAGGGCAGAGCTATGGGGAAGGGGAAACCTGGGTCCCAGGAGACAATGTGGAGCCATGTTAAGAAGGTAATTGCAGCCAGAGAGGAGGTCTGGGCCCTGGGTTGGCAGCTGATATCTCAAAGGCTCTTGTCTGAGTCATTTATCGACTTCCTCTTCAGAGATAACTATACTCGGAGAAGCAACCCTCTCTATACCATGCCAGCTGGAAAGGAGCTTCCTTTATTGAATTTCCACATTTCCTTTTTCATTTTTGTAATGTATGCATCACGTGTACTCACGGTCGTGTGCACATGTTTGTGGAGGCTGAAAGACTGGTGTCAGTGTCGGGAACACCACCCACATCATCTGAAACAAGGTCTCCCATTGTCTTGGATCTCACCAGTTAGGTAGGATAGGCTGGCCCCCCAAGCCCCAGGATCCACCTGTCTCTACACATCAGCACCATATTAAAAATAAACAGTGTGCACACACACTCCCGGCATTTCCTTCAAAGTAAGAGCTCTGACTTATGGACTAGAAAGTTAAAATAATCAAGGGGCTGTAGAGATGGCTCAGTGGTTAAGAGCACTGACTGCTCTTCCTGGACGTCCTGAGTTCAAATCCCAGCAACCACATGGTGGTTCACAAACATCTGTAATGGGATACGTAGCCCTCTTCTGGTGTGTCTGAAGATGGCTACAGTTTATTCATAAATAAAGGAAGTAACTAAAAAAAATTGAATGCAGTGTTTTTGTGGCTTTCATACGGCTGCCTCCTTCTCTTCTCTTTCTTCTTCTTTTCCTTTTCCTCTGTGTCTTCTAAGGCATATATATATATATATATATATATATATATATATATATATATGTATATATATATGTGTGTGTGTGTGTGTGTGTGTGTGTGTGTGTGTGTAGGGCTGTTTAATTTGCATGCATGTATATATACCTGGGCATGCCTGGAGCTCAGGGAAGCCAGCAGAAGGTCTTCCCTGAAACCGGAGTTACAGATGTGTGGGGGCTGCCATGTGGGTGCAAGACATCAAACCTGAGTCCCCTGCAAGAGCAGCCAGTGCTTTCAGCTCCTGAGCCATCTCTCCAGCCCACAGTGGGGTCTGATCCTTAACGGCAGAAGGGATCGTGTTCAGTCTTTCTGATCTGGTAGGAGGTGGATGCCAGAGTGATCATGAGAACTCCTGAATGAGAAAGGAAAGATGGGGTAGAAGGCTCGTTTCCTATATCCTGCAAGGAAAAGGCGTCTAGGTTTATAGTTACTGGAGAAACAGGGAAAGCCTCATGCATACATCAGTCACCTATTAGAGTAAATGTTGATTGGATTGTCCTCTTCTCTGCTTAACAACACTAAAGTAAATGGCTCATAAAGTAGAATTATGTCCCCACACCCCTTAAACAGAAAGAACTTAGACGTGCAAATGTTTTGACAAATAAAGGGTAGGTCATGAGAGACACATGATGCCTGTTTTGACTGAAGGTTGACAAGGCTTCTGTAAGCATTTGAGTTGGGAACTGCAGAGGATGTTTGGGTTTTTTACTTCTGTCCTCTGTCTGGTGGCTTGCACTGCTTGAGTGCCATCAGTCTTATGAAGATCAGAGTGTGTTGTGGTTAAGGTGGGATAACTGGAGCTTAAAATTTCATTAATGACTAGAAATTGGAGAAGGGGGGAAGGTGGCCACTATCTTTTTAATGAGATCTGGAATTTTCCTTGAGTTCTGTTATAGCAAGATGCTGAGTTTTGTGCAGCAGGCTCAATGCTTCGCTGTAGGTAATACTGTAGCCCTCTCTCTCTCAGTTAGAAAACAAAAAACCAAAAAAAAAAAAAACACCACATGAGCAGCGGACAAGCTCCAAGACTGGGTCTTTTTATACAGCTCCGAACCCACCTGCCTAGGGAATGGTTCCGCCCACAATGGGCTTGGCCCTCCTAATCAGTGAACAATCAAAGCAGTTCCTCATAGACATGTCCACAGACTCACAAACCTCTGGGCAGTGCCGCTGAGGCAGGGGCATTATTGAGATACTTGTGTTTCTTTCGTCTTGTGGCTCTCTTCTTTCTTTCTTGACTTAGAACCTTCTGTTTGGTTACTAGGTGGGGAAAGGGAGCCCACACAGGAAATGTACTACAGAGTCCAGCTTCACCTCTGCCTCTGGTCCTCTTGTTGGCCCTGTGGGAAGCGTTAAGTTCCTCCTCTCTTTCTGTTCCCACTGCTAAACGTTATAACCGCTGGGTCATTAGCACTCTTTCTTGTCCGTGGAATAAGGACAGTAGTGACTGTGTTGTCTCCTCGGTAATGCTGACTCTCCGTCCTTCTCTTGAGCCTGCCCAGGTCACTGTGGCTCACAGTGATAGAAGACACAGAAGCTGCAAGCTCAGGCTCCTGGGAATCTGTGAGGACTCAGTCCTCCCTGCTGCCCCATGGAGTCTGTTCTAGTTTCCTTTCTGTGGCTGTGATAAAATGCTTGGATGGAAATTAGTGTAGGAGAGGAAAATGTTTTGACTTCAACTTTCAGGTCATGGAGGGGAGTCAGAGTAGGAACCACAACAAGGTCTTGAGGATGATGCCACCAAGGGACTCTGCTTGATGGCTTACTCCAGCTCAACTCGCTTTCTTATACATCTCAGAACGACCTGCCAAGGGAATGGTGCTGCCCACGGTGGGCTTGGCCCTCCTAAGTCAGTCAACATTCAAGGCAATTCCTCATAGGCCTGCCCACAGACCAACACAATAACACAATAAGACATTTGTTAAGCCCTCCCCTCATGTGCGTGTGTCTGTATGTCTGTCTTTCTCTCTCTTCAAGTGATGCTGAGTTGATCAGAGGTAATAGTTAACCAGTTCATGCTAGCTGCAGCATGCGTCTTGCTTTCTTGACTCTGTAGACTCATAAACGGTGCAGAGATGTGCCCCACGGGGAATCATACCCGAGTCTCACCAGGAACTTATTTAGAAGAGATTTTTGGTTCAGGAGTGAGTCTGCACTCTGAAGTACGTGGCTATGAAAATGACAAGCGTTTTGGATGCCAGAGGGTAGAATTGGATTGAGTTGTGTTCTCTTTAAAAAGATACGCTGACATCTGTGATGTCAATGGCATGGTGGGTTCCATGGGGAGGAAGAGGAGACAAATTACTCTTTAGAAAGAACTTTATGAGGAAAGGGTCAGCACCACAGACAGCCATCACAGTCATGATCAGGCCCTGAAGGAGCTGTGAGAAACCTCTGGCCCTGATGGGGAACTGCCTTAGGAGAGATGGTCGCCAAAGGGAGCTGTTTTGTCCTCACTCTTTCGGCTTCAGTGGCTCAGCATGGGCAGCAACAGCATTTGTTCTGGGAAAAGCGAGGTCTGACAGAGTTCGTGAAGTGGCGCTCCTGGATCTTACACCCTCTGGAAGACCAGTCTTGCAGCTGGTCCTAGTTAGGCTCTGCTCCCTGCTGAGGACAGAGTCTACTGAGTGAGGCCAGAGACGTGGGATCTAATCCCCCATCAATTGTTTTAGACGTGTTTTCTTTTTCTCATGCATCGCTTTAGAACAGGCCTGTTCATCAAGGACCACTGGTCCATGTAATTCATCAGCTAAGGAAAATGCTTAAATGGCTTTCTTTCAGACTAGCAGGATTTTAAAAGGCTGTTATTTAATTACAGGCTACTCGTGAGAGGGACAGATAAGCCTAATAGAGCATTTTATTTAGTGGGGGAATGACACCGGAGCACAGCAGACATGTCTCTGTGTGTGTGTGTGTGTGTGTGTGTGTGTGTGTGTGTGTGTGTGTCTGTGTGTCTGTGTCTGTGTGTGCATGTATGTCTGTGTCTGTGTGTGTGTCTGTGTGTGTGTGTCTGTGTGTCTCTGTGTGTGTGTGTCTCTGTGTGTGTCTGTGTCTGTGTGTCTGTGTATGTGTGTGTGTGTGTGTGTCTGTGTGTGTGTGTCTGTGTATGTGTGTGTGTGTCTGTGTGTGTTTGTGTGTGGTGACAGCAGTAACACTGTCAATTTCTCCCTGTCTACAGGTTTGATGCTAACTTGGAACTTTTAATGTGACTTCAACCTCTCCCCTACACCTTTGCCTCCTTCTCTTTCCCGCCTCCTTCTCTCCTTTTCTCCATCCTCCAGGGAGGGACACCAGCTTTCAGTTCACAGGGTAAGAAAGCCCAAGCCTTAAAGATGCAGCCAGTCTTCTCTGTACCTCACAGGCTGCAATCAGAACATGTCCACCTCTGAATTAGTTCTCCTGATAAAAAAGACACTCTGTTCTGGGTGTAAGCACAGAGGCATGTGGGGGTGGAACCGTTTCTGTGAGAGAATATCCCTTTGGACACTGAGACACACACAGCAGAAGGCAGGGCATGAAGGTTGCGATAGACCATATCCTGATGGGGACTGGGAAGATAGCTCAGTGGGCAAGAGACTTTGCTCTCCAAGCCCGAAGAGTTCAAATTCTCTCTGCACCTTTTTTAAAGCTCCAAGCATGGCTAATCATGTCTGCAACATTGTAGGGTGGAGGCAGTTGGATTTCCAACAGGATCCTGGGCAGACATACTTGTCAAAATGGTGGGCTGTGGTTCACTGAGAGACGGACAGCAGTGAGGAAGAAAATGCACATTCTATTCATTTCTGCATGTATGTACACATGTATGTGCCCTCGCACTTGGGAACAGACCCTTAACTCATACAAACACATGAATCCCCCAACCACACCCCTGTGGAACCCTGAGTTCAGCCGCTCTATAACCTATGTGACTGAGTATTCTAGCAACACAAAATTTTACATTCTCCTTGTCTTGTAAACCCCATTTTCTGTTCAGTTTACCAACACAAGAAGCTAATCTTATGATTTCCCAGGCTCGGGATGGTGTGTCATAGCTTTTGGTCTTTCTGGAACAGCATCTGTCTATCAACAGAGGGACTTCAACAGAGGGGCTTTCCAACTTACCCTCAGTGACATGGACTCATTTGAGCGTTTTAACCGGTGACTGGTGTGCTCATATTTTTCTTTTGAGAAGTAGATTGGACAGAATGTACAACATCACTCGGTTACGGGATGAACAACACATCAGAGCCTGGGAACAGTGAACTGATTGTCACGCGGTTTTGTGTATGTGGAGTATGTTAAGACAGTGGATCTGAGAGAGAGAGAGAGAGAGAGAGAGAGAGAGAGAGAGAGAGAGAGAGAGCTTGATCTTAAAATATCTGTTCAATGTATAATGTGATCAGAATACTACACCTTATACTTCAAATACAGTCTCCATTTGTCAAGCATACTGGATAAATCTCAAGAAGAAAGATAAAGGGGAGTTAGGACAGAACGTTCTGGTAGAGACTAGGGAGAGAGTCTAACAGTTAAGCACTCACTCCCCAGAAACTTACTTAGATGCCCCGTAGATGGGGAGATCATCCAGTAATTCAAAATTGGAAGGCAGAGGAAGTATGCATAGAGCAAGATGTCTGGAAAGATGACCCATACCAAAAGTAGCTTTGCCTGTGAGTGAGAGTTGCTGCCACTCTGAATAATGGAGACAAGACAGTAAGGATATTTTCTGAATGTACCTTGGTCTTCCACATGTGTGTGCATGCACATGTGTTAACTGGGTGACTAATTATCTCTCTCTCTCTCTGTCACACACACACACACAGAGTCTCTCTTACACACACACACACACACACACACACACACAGGCACACTGAACAAAAAATTAAGTTCTGGAAGAGGGATGCCTAGACTGGATGGATAAAATCACAAATAACAAATTATGTTGGAAGTCGCTGTGAAGGAAGAGGGAGACCAGAGGGAGAGATGTGAGTGTGGCTGTCTGCTTGTGCCAAAGTGTAAGGCCATAGAAACCCAGTGCCACCTCCTCCAGGATCTCAAAGTCACAGCTCTAGCTGAGGTATAGTTAGTCAGTGATGTCTGCTCTGTGTGTGTGTGTGTGTGTGTGTGTGTGTGTCAGTGTGTGTGTGTGTGTGTGTGTGTGTGTGTGTGTGTTCACTTTTGGGGGTGAATGTGACCACAAGACCATGCTCATCAGATCGCGATCCCGAAAGTGCTTTGTGCCCATCTTAAGTCATCACAGCTCTCAGTGCCTGAGGTTAACTGACTTCCAGAAAGCATCTTAATAGGGCTGACTAATGTTTCATTACATCACAAAGACATATTCTATTGTAGATAAAATAAACACATATACTTTAGAATAGACAGAGACTTGAAAAATGAAAGTGGAAAAATATCACTACCGACTTTGAATTAAAAAACACATTTATTTTAGAATTCTCCCAGATAGTTGCAATTTCCCATATAACCTACACATGATTTCTATATATTAGCATCATACATAATCACATGAAAATGATTAGAAGAAATTAACCTTTGGGAAAAAAGTACTTTTTTCCTTCCCAGATCCCGCTCCCACAATGACAACTCTGAAACTAATTATTTATTAACAAATTCATAAGCCACAAACTTTGGCTTATTCCCGGACTAACTTATTTAAACCATTCAAACTATTCTGTGTCTTCTACATGGTTATTTACTGCGCTTTCATTCCCTTATTAAGCATCTTCCTCAACATCTCATTTAGCATCTGCCGCAGCGTCCCTCCCTGGGTCTCCTTTTATATGCTATTTCCCAGAATTCTCTCTTCCTGCCAGTGTTCTGCCTGGTATTTCCTAACTCAGCTCAAAGGTCATAGACTTTTTTTTTATTGACAGGTGATACTAAGAAGAGATTCTCTCTACAAACCTTGGTGCATTAACCTCAACTAAATGACACATTTTAAGTTCTCGTTTTTACTTTTGTTCGTGGGTCTTTTTTGTGTTATGTCATGTGACTGCAGAACCTGCAAAGGCCAGAAGAGGGAGGCAGATCTCCACAGCCAGAGTCAGTTGTGAGGATGCTAAGGGTTCTGAGTAGCTCAGCCATCACTCCAGCCCCTAAATGACACAATTTTGTCACAGCAAGGGGAAAACTGGATTCTACTACTCCTATTACTTTTCAAACTGTAGATTACAATCCACACTATATTTAGAAGCTAAGTGTCCTGTTAATGTTTTAAAGTTTTTTTTTTTTTATTCCCACTTCAGGGTGTACCTATCCCTTGTGTTTCCCCTAGCCTTTGAAGGTTGTCAAGGAATGAATGACCCGTTTTCCAGGCTCTTTGCTTATGATCCACCTGTCTGGTCTACTGAGCCTCTGTACCCCATCCTGTAGGTCCTCGATCTCTGATGACCCCCTCACCCTTCTGGATTCATGCTTTTGAACACTGATTTACAATTTTTCTTGTGCAGCCATAGGGAGGTTTGGAACCAACTGATTTCGTTCAGCCTGTGCTATTTCACAGATGAAGATCCGCTGAACTTTAAAATATTCATTTGAATAATTTAATTTTATATAGATAGTATTACGATCTGGTGTGGAATTTAAATATTTCGCCACCAAGGAACTGAATTTAGGACGTTGTGTTACCTTTTAAAAACAATTCTCTGGTTTTAAATTTTGGGGTGTGTGTGTGTGTGTGTGTGTGTGTGTGTGTGTGTTCATGTGTTTCACAGTGTCTAGGATCCCATCTACAAAATCTGCACATAATGGGGCTGGGGATTTAGCTCAGTGGTAGAGCGCTTACCTAGGAAGCACAAGGCCCTGGGTTTGGTCCCCAGCTCCGAAAAAAAGAACCAAAAAAAAATCTGCACATATAATTCCCAGAGTAGACAGGTGGAGACTCTGGAAGCTCCTCTCCCCCAACTGAGAAACTACTGGCAACTGATGACTACAGGGCAGAGGGCCCGTTTTCTTCATGGATTTGGCCCCTGACGGCTGTCTATGCTCCCCTGGATGTTTGTACTCACTCCACACACCTAGTCAGTATCAAATGGACTCAGCAGTTTCTATTAAAATGCAGATGGAATTAGGAGGGAGGAAAGGGGAGGGATTTGAGGGGAGAGGATGGGGATGGATTTGCTCAAACACATTTTGTGTATGTACCAAGTTTATAAGGAAAAAAAATAAAACAAAGTAAATAAGTAAATAAATCTGCTCATGTGTGCACATGTGCATGGGTTTATGTGTGTGTGGGATGGGAGGGGGTTGAAGCACCCTGCTACAAGAGGATACCATGCAGTATCTTTCTCTATGTCTCTCTGCCATTTTCTTTTCATGCACTGTGGTGGTTTGAACACACTTGGCCCATGGTAAGTGCCACTAGTAGGAGGTGTGGCCTTGTTGGAGAAAGTGTGTCACTGTGTAGGTGCACTCTGAGGGCTCCTAGTGATCATGTTCTACCCAAGGAGGAAGAGAGATGCTCTTCCTGGCAACCTGTGGCTGCAAGTCTCTTTCTGGGCTGCCTTCAGATTTAGATATAGAACACTCTCCAGCACCATGTCTACCTGGACACTGCCATGCTTCCCACCATGATAATAACGGACTGAACCTCTGAAACTGTAAGCCAACCCCAATTAAATGTTTCCTTTATTAAGAGTTGCCTTGGTCATGGTGTCTCCGCACAGCAATGGAACCCTAACTAAGACAGGTGGTGTCTTTCCCTGATCCCAAACTGTCATATTTTCATCCGGGCTAGAAGCCAGCAGACCTTAGCGATTCTGTTCCCCCTTCCTATCCCTGCGGTTACAGGTTTCCCCTGCCTGTTTCATGATGACTGGGATCTGAGTACAGGTCTGCTTAAGCAGCAAGTGGTTTCACCCACCCATCCTCCTAAGACCCATCATGTGGTTTTTAAGATTACGGTCAGACGATTACGGTCAACATGCAAACACAAATTAGAGATGTCAAGTTCATCTTGACTTTACCTTGTTTTGGCATATATGAGTTGTTTCAGTTTCTTGATTTCAACTTGTTTTGGTATATTTGAGTTGTTTCAGTGTATTTGAATGATAGCTGAGGATTGGGAGACTTAGCGAGAGATGGGAAGGAGAAAGTGAGGATGCAAAGGTCTTTTGGGTCCCTGCCACTTGCCCTTGCATTCAACATTTCATATTTAAAAACAACAACAACCACCACCAACGACAATAGTCCACAACAAGGCATGCATACAACAGACTGGCAGAGAAGACACTAAAGCGCATTACATACTTGTAACCTCACTTTCTCCCCTATAGCCTCATGTATTGAGCCGATGGATTTTGTTGTCAAACCCTGATGATCAATCCCTAGATTGGAGCCCCATAACACTGTGATGAATGACACCGTGGTCGATGGGATAGTCAGAGCTTGCGATTTTTTTCCTTGTAAAATCAACCCAGTAGGGAAGTAATAATGACAGCTCAGATATATAAATAAAAAAGTCTTTCACACTGACGATTGGAAATGTTACTATATATCCCTGTTCTTTGCATTTTATTTTCATTAGTGTGTTGTTTTCAGTGCCATGCTTGCTACATAGAAAACTGTGCATTTTCTACACTATGTATCATTTGGGGGTGCACTCTGTAAGCTAAAGACTAAATCAATCCATACCAAGAGTTCCTCCTGTCCTGTTTACAGAACTGAAATTAAACTGTTTTCAAAAAACATTTCGCATTTGTCTGGATCATTGTCGTTAGGTCTTGAGTGTGAACTTTCCCCAGGGTCTCAGCTGTGGGAACACTTTGACTCAAGGTGATGGCACTGTCTAAGAAGGTTGTGGACCCTTTCAGACTGTGCCCTAGCAGAAGTAGGTCACTGGGGCAGGAAGGAGGGAGGTGGCTGTTTCGGACTGAACTCTTGGCTGCCTGATCCAAATATAAGCAGGGCTCATGCAGGCTCTCAATGCCACAGATCAATACAATGTTGCCATGTGGTCATTGCCTCGGCAGTCTGAACTCAATGACTGTGACTGTGTGCCCTAAACAAACCTCTATTCCTTTATATTGATTGTGTCATGAATTTTAACACCTTGACATAAAAATAATGTAAGTGTGCATCTGCATGTTTGTGTGTTTGTGTGTGTGTGTGTGAGAGAGAGAGAGAGACAGACAGACAGAGAGACAGAGAAAGAGGCAGAGATACAGAGAGACCAGAAATAGAAAGAGACCGAAAGAGGGAGAAAGTGCATTATATTAAGTACGTATAATTTGCTCCTTGAATCATAAGACAGTCAATTGGTTTGATTTATGTTCAATATTTGAATTCTTTAGAGTCATACAGCCTTATATTACATAGCTAAAGGTAATAGTCTAAATTTTCTATTAAATAATAAATTGTCTTTTTCCTTTAGAATTTCATACATGTATACAATGAAACATGGCCATAAGCCCTTCCATTTCACCTTCTGCTCTCCCCAAATTCAGAGACAATAACCATCCCTCAAAATTCATATCCTCTTTCCCATCCTATAACCACTAAGCTCAATTAGCATTGGTTATGTACTTATGGGTGTGTGACTATCTACAGGAATGTGGGAATTCTATCAGTGACCAAACCCTCAGAGAAGAATGATTCTTTTATCCCAGCAGCCATCAGCACCCGAAAAGCTCCTCAGTAAGGGATTCTGTGTAATTGGTGGTCCTTTATAGACCTATGCAGGTGACCACAGCTGCTGTGAGCTCATGATTGCAGCAGCCACGTCCTGTCCTGAAGGCAGCAAACCACAGCCCTTGTCCCCACCCTCTGGGTCTTACACTCTTCCCACCTCCTTGTCCAAGATGCTTCCCGAGTCCCAGGAGTTTAAAGAGACTGAGTGCTCATCCATAAATGGGGCATCTTTATTGCTTCCCACGCTAAACTGCTCTCTTAAGAAACTTTATTTTAGGGCTGCAGGGATGGCTCAGTGGTTAAGAGCGCTGACTGCTCTGCCAAAGGGGCTGAGTTCAATTCCCAGCAACTACATGGTGGATCACAGCCATCTGTAATTGGATCTGATGCCCTCTTTTGGTGTGTCTCAAGACAGTGTCAGTGTTCTCACATACATGGAATAAATAAATAAAGCTTTAAAAAAAGAATCTTTATTTTAAATTTTTACTGGAACCAGAAACTTTTTTCTTTTTGTTAACCTTTATAACATTTTCAGACACACACACACACACACACACACACACACACACACACACACACACACACAGAGAGAGAGAGAGAGAGAGAGAGAGAGAGAGAGAGAGAGAGAGAGAGAGAGAGATCTATAGGACTAAAATATACTCCTAAGTCAAAGATAAAGCCCAGACACTTGTCAACAGGATGGTGCAGAGTTAAGGGTGGGATGACCGTGGAGCCTCCAGAAGGCAGGAACCAGAGACTGTGGCTCTATCAGGGAGGGTGTCTACTGTTTTTCGATGCCTTCATGACCAGGATTGGTGAACTGCAGACTAGCCGTGTGGGTGTCAGCCTGCAAAGTGCACTTTGTATGGAGACTGAGGTGGGCTGCCCAGGCTGCCTTTTTTCCCTCTCACTTCTATGATTCCTAGGAGAGTAGGAAATGTTTCACCAGGTTCAGTGGTATTATACAACCTGCAGTCATGGGTCACTTTCTCTGCTCTTAGCTGTCTGTGGAGTTTGGCTCCAAAATTCTTCAATAGCCTTTAAAGGGTTTACGTTTAACTCATTCTAGGCTGATCTGTCTTTGTTTTCCATAAAGGTTCCGTGAGATAGACAGCGAGCTGCTCCCAGGAGTGAACCAATGTCTTGACCTTCTGAATCTTCCGAATGGAGTCCTTGGCTGAGGTTTGTTAGAACGTCAACCTCCTCCCAACAGATATCTGTGCATGTAAATGTATCCTTTATGTAGGTCTATTCTTCTGGTGTGTGTGTGTGTGTGTGTGTGTGTGTGTGTGTGTGTACGTGATGGTATCGCAGAGAAGGCTGTCGAATGTGCCATTTATTTTTTTACTGTGTGTGGTGCTTTCCTATTTAAAATTGTTCTTAAGTGTCGTAAGAGTTTCCGTACAAGCTTCATTTTTAGGGAAAGGATCTTCCAAATGCTTCTTCCTCTGGTCTCAAGAGATGAGAATGAGTCATTAGCATGGAGGGCTGAATGAGAGCTGCTGGTTGGTTCCCAGTGATGCTGTGGGCCCTAACTTTGTAAGCTCAGCCCTGTGTGCCAGCCAGAGCCTCTGTGTTCTTTGAGCCCCTCCTTTGGAGGTGAAGTATGCATTGTTTGTACCGTTTGCCTAGCACTGAGCCTCTTTTGAAATTGTTTTCCCTGCCGCCCTAGACAGAGTGAATTGTGAAGTCCTTCTACATGGAAAACTGCTGTCCACATTGAACAGGGGAGAAGGGAGATTCACGGTAAAATACAAATGAAGAAAGCAGGAGTGACAGCCATGTATGCGAGACCCCGAGAGCTAAGGGGGTGCGGAAACATGCAGGTGGATGCAGAACTTGCAAAATTTGGTTGGCACTCATTCCTCCACAAAGCTCACCTAATTTAGCACCAAATATTCGGTTCCTTTGATGGGTATCTTTCTGTAAGTCCTCAATTGGGCTGTGTGTGTCTTCGTGTATATCTCTGCATGTGTGTGTCTGTGTGTATGTCTCTGTGTCTGTCTCTCTTTCTGTGTCTGTCTCTGTCTCCCTCTCTCCCTCTCCCCTCCCCTTACCTCCCCCCTCCCCTTCTCTCTCTCTCTCTCTCTCTCTCTCTCTCTCTCTCTCTCTCTCTCTCTCTCTCTTTCTCTCTCTCTGTGTGTGTGTGTGTGTGTATGTGTGCGTGTGTGTGGACATTCAGAGAGTGTCCACAGGGACAAGTGGCACTTTAGCTACCAGTGTTTGGCAATTTTGCTGTGATAAACTCTGAAAACGAGGACGGTCCTCGGAGCCATTCCCTGTTGCTGGCCTTTCCCGTACAAGTCTTCTGAATTCTCCTTTCTTGGTTTTACAGATTTCCTCTAGTTCGTTTTACCACACCCCACCTCCGTGCTTTTCCTAGTTTGCTGTCATATAGTGGGAACCTCCGAAGTTGCAAACTCACTTCTTGTGCGGCGTTGTTCCGCCTGAGAAACCACATAATCTGGAAGCTTGTGCTAAACCTGGACACTTAAAAGTTACTAGTTATTAGAAATTGTGTTTAAATTTAAAAACCATTTCCTCAGTTGTGTGGGCTCACCCGACATGTGTAGGCAGTGCTTACTGATTGATCATGGCGCAGTCCACTTCCGACCTCACACAGACCCTGACGAGGATTACTTCCGGTGCTGTGTGACTTATTTCTTCTCCTTCCAATTAAGGTGCAGACTTGAGCCATTTCCGGTGTCAGCACTGAAATGACGTAGTTCCGGTTGCTCACAGACTTCCGGCACTAGGTTGAGTACTTGACATGGGACATCAGCGGCACCGCACAGCGTTCGGTTGGGCTGAGCAAGAGGGATCTCTGGTTTGGATTGTTTTCTCTGCCCAGAGCACATGGATTAAATTCACAGACGCCATGTGTCTATAGTGGCTTCTGTGAACTCTGTGTGTTATTATCTTTTCAAATCCTCTTAGTTCTTGGCCGAGTCGCTGACAGCTGCCTCGCTCTGTGAACTGGCTGCCGTCGTTCTATTACAGCGATTTGATCGATGTGTCGCCTCCATTTGTTAGCTCTCGTAGCTCCATTTTCTGAGAAAGGCTACTTCCCTCTGGGCGCCTGGCCTCAGGTGTTGGACCCTACCTCTTAGGAGGTCTCGGTACCTTCCTTTGAGGCTCTGCATCCCTGCAGACAAGGAGCTAAAGTCTTTGAAACAAAATCCAGTAACTCCACGGTCATTTTTTCATGCCTTTTGAGAGATCCAAGGACAAGTCTGTCCACTGGCAGCTGTTCACACACGTTATACTCTCTCTCTTTTTTTGTTTTTTTGTTTTTTTTTTTTTTTGGTTCTTTTTTTCAGAGCTGGGGACCGAACCCAGGGCCTTGCGCTTCCTAGACAAGCGCTCTAACCACTGAGCAAAATACCTAGCCCCACATGTTACACTCTTAAGTCGAGATATCCAACCTGCGTTTTCATCCTAATATCAACAAACACATGAGTTACCAGTAAATTTATTGAAAGAATCATGTATGAGTTTGGACACTCCTTTATCTTTCTCTCTCTGGAACACAATTTTTCCCCTTTGAAAGCTAAAATTTCTAATTTTATTCAAGTCCATTAACAATCCACATTGTTCTTAAATTTTTGATGGGAATGACTTTAGTTATCTACAGACTGACCTGCTCCACCTTCCTCTTTCCATGACTAAAAGGAAGGCAATTTTAAAAACAGTCTGCCTAATGGAAACCTAGTTTTTTCTCTTGTCAAATATTATTTCTTGACTTCAGGAATTATTTTTTTAATACCAATAAGGCACCAACTGTTCTCTAGATGTCTCCCCCGCCCCCATATTACTTTATTCTTTCGTAAACATGGGGTGAGTCCCCTCTATGCTCATTATCAAATGCTTCTGATTCAATTTGTGGACAAAAGCAACCTACTTTCGGTCTTTTTCTAGTGGTGCTACTTTTCAGGGAAAGAGAAATACCAAAGCCTGCCTGAGAATTAAGATTTTTCAAAAGTCTCATCGCAATGTGGATTGCAATTTCCAAACTTGACATTCATTAAGGGGAACGGATATGAACTTCCCATCACGGTTCGGATGTGTATTATTATTTCTTGTTATATTCATTTTCCCTTTGTGACTTGAGCTGTAAGCTACCCACAGACAAAAAGAGGTACCTAACCAAGTTCCCATCTTCCCTTCTCTGTAAGTTGAGATTTCTAAGGCTGAAGGGAAGAATAAAGCAAAATGATGTGATTCTGCAGATGTTGTCCACGTTCTTCCTAGAACAAGAAACAGACAGAGACATGTTACATGAACACGTGTTTCAGTTGGACCAATGAAACTGCAGGGGCCCTTGCTAGATCTAAAATCCCTGTAATGGTGTGTGTGTGTGTGTGTGTGTGTGTGTGTGTGTGTGTGTAATCTTGGGTGTATATGTATATGTATATATGTATGTACGTCTTAGGGTTTTACTGCTATTAAAAGAAACCATGACCAATGCAATCTGACAAGGACATTTAGTTGGGGCTGGCTTGTAGGTTCATACGTTCAGTCTATTATCATCAAGGCAGGAGCATGGCAGCATCTAGGCAGGCCTGGTGCAGGAGGAGCTGAGAGCTCTGTATCTTCCTCTGAAGGCTGCTAGAAGACTGGCTTCCAGGCATCTAGGGTGAGGGTCTTAAAGCCCATGCCCACAGTGACACACCTACTCCAACAAGGCCACACCCACTCCAACAAGGCCAAACCCCCTAGCAGTGCCACTCCTATTTGTCACTATTTGTCTTTAAACTTGAAACTTATTCATAAAACTGTTCAATGGACAACACGTAACTTTAATGAAATAAATACAGAAGTATTAGAAAAATAGACAGGAAGATGTGTGCCTTAGTTACTGTTCTATTGCTGTGAATAGACACCGTGACCAAATCAATTTATGACAGGAAACATTTAATTGTGGTCTTACAGTTTCAGAGGGTGAGTCCGTGGACCATCGTGGTAGACACCATGACAGCAGCCTGGCAGGCAGGCAGGCATGGCTGGAGTAGATCCTGAGAGCTCATATCCTGCTCCCCAGATGAGAGAGAGAGAGAGAGAGAGAGAGAGAGAGAGAGAGTTAGAGGGAGAGGGGGAGAGAGAGGGAGAGGGAGAGGGAGAGGGAAGGAGGGAGGGAGGGAGGGAGGGAGGGAGGGAGGGAGGGAGGGAGGGATTGGGAGAGAAGCCTGGTGGGCTTTTGAAATCTCAAGGCCCCCACCTCCCATTGACACATCTCTTTTAACAAAAACACAACTCCCAATCCTTTCTAAACAATCCACCCAATGGAAACCAAACACATTCAAGTATTTGAACCACTGAGGGTCACCCTTATTCAAAATCCTAAAGTATGTTTTTTTTTTCTTTTAAAAGAAATCAGGTAATGAGTGTCCATCACATTTGGTAGTATATTTTATCGTTACATTTCATTTCTCAGAGGTTAGGGTTATTTGAATAACAAGTTTACAATCAAGCCATCACTCTCCCATAAGCCAAAGGCATCATACCTCCCCCCTTTCTACTTGATTATCCACATAGGGGTTAGGGAAACATATCCCTTCATCCTGATTTAGTTCAAAGCATGGGGAACTATTGATGTGCAATTAATTGCTATTCATAGTGGGATAAAACAGAAGCCAACATGATTGATTCTATTGTTGCTGAGAGCTGAAGATTTCCCTTCCATTTAATAAAACGTGATAAATATGATTTTAACGCAAGCCTAGAAACCCCAACAAAGCCTTAAGTTTATATTTGTTTCAGTATTTCCAGATCATTCTCTGTGAGACACAGGAACCTAGAGGAGGAGAACTGTGTGGAGTCACTGACACACACTCAAAAAAGGATTCGTTTGCACAATAAGGAGATATATCGTGTCCTCTGAGAGTTGCCCCCTGGACTCTCAATGACCTAAAAGTCCTCAGGTTCCTTGGATAAAGCGACACTGCATTTGCATATAACCTCTGCAAGCCTGTCGTATACTCTAGTCATATTTATGTGTGTGTGTGTGTGTGTGTGTGTGTGTGTGTGTGTGTGCATAGAGACATGTATGTTCAAAGGCTGGAGGAGGGTAGAGCATGTTCTGCTCCTTCACTACCTACTGAATTCCCTTGTGACAGGGTCCCCTGCTGAACCTGAGGTGAGGCTCACTGTCAGGAAGTCCCCGTCATCCTCCTGTTCCCATACCACGCACTGGTGTTTGCATGTGTGACCACACACTTGGCTTTACCCCTCTTCCGTCTCCCCAGACCCTCATACATTTTAATAATCACTGAATTACTTTTGTACTTAATGAAATGAAATCATGAGGGGCTGTTATTTAGGAGATGACAAGAAAAATGGTATGTATGTGTTCAGTACAGATATGGTATTTATAAACCACTTTTATTAGTTATATAATGATAGAATTTACTTCTCACGTCTCTTCCTAAATCCTCCCAGATCCATCCCCACCTAATCCCTTCTCCCAACTTCAAGCTCTCTTTCTGCCTTCTGTAATAACCCACTCAAGTCTTTTATGCTGCCCATAAATTCATGGGCCTTGGGCAAGCCCCTGGAGCCTGGCCAGCTTGTCACCAGCTATATCTGTGTAGAAAACTGACTCTCCCTTTCCTGTCAGCTAGGGCTGAGGGATCGTGTCCTGTCGTTTATAGAAGACACTGCTTTGTTCTGGTTCTCGCTAACATCTGTATCTTATATTTCCACTCCCTCTTCCTTGAGGGTTCCTAAGACTCAACTCCTTCCCTTTTTGCCTGTCTCTGCGAGTCTGTGTATATGCGTGTGTGTCTATATTATAGATGTCCCATTTTACATTCAAGCACACATATGGTGTGGGGCGTCTTTACAATTGACTGCTGATGGTATCTCACCCCAGACAAAATGCTGCAATGCGGACATGGTGTAGCTCAGTCCCAGAAAGAAATAGGGGATGTTGAGTATCCTACCCAGCTGTTTCTAGTGTGAGGTGACGTTTAGACCTCTGACACAACCTTCTGGCCCTACCCTATGTGTTTAAGATACACATTGTCCCAGTGGAATGTTCAAAGGTGGGACTATGAAAGGCGATTGGACCCTGTGGGCTGTAATCAATGAGTTCATCTGTTGATGGATGTGTATGAAGGTGGCGAGAAACTAGGATATAGGAAATTAAGAGACTTGGTCATTTGGGACATGACTGGGAGGGGGTATTTTTGTCCTGAGTCTCTTCCTGTATTGGTGCTTCTTGGATGACAGTGAGGTTAGCAGTTGATCTCTATCTTGCCCCTTTCATGATCATGTGACCATGGACCGAAACCTATGAAACTATGAACCAAAATAAGTTTGTTTACTATGTCAGTTGCTAGGCAACGTGTAAGAGTGATGAATGGATTAACATGAAAGTGGCCAAAAGTGATGCTGACCATACCAGGTCAGGACCGGATGTGATGTAGGAGGACCCATGACTTAACACTTTAAACTCTTTGTCTGGAGGCTGCACGCTAAGAGAAGACCCAATGTTTCCCAAGTGGTTTTGTCCAGAAGATTCTGCCAATGTATCTGTAGTCTTAGCAAATCAAGAACCTCCTGCTTCCCGCTCTGGTCCTTCTCCTGACTTCACTTCTGTGTTTTTAATAGACTTACTTCTATATCATATGAAATAGTGGGAAATGAGTATTAAAAAAGGGAGGGAAGCTATAAATTTTGCTTTAAAATCATTAAATTACACAAATAAAATAAATGGATTTTTTAAGTATGTAAATTATACTTCAATAAGGCTGCAGAAAAGGCTTGGCCAACTGTGATGCTTGTCGAGTGATATGCTATTTGTCATAGTTCCTGTGACTTTGATCTTAATAGTAGTGGGTTTTATTACAGATGACTCAGACACCAGGGTAACCAGGCAGGAAGAACACACCGTTCCGTCAGGGAAAAAAATCAAGTCAAATTCATTGGCTTTCTTGATGAGGGTTTTTGTGGTAACAGCTGAGTTGGCTGGAAGTTGGACAGCTATTGGCTGAGAGCAAAGATGGAGAGAGCACAATGTTTACGGGGATAACTGAAGGTTGTGCTCACAAAAGGGGCTGAGTCTCATGGAGTGCAATTGCAGAAGCTCCAGCGGCTGATGAGGCTGAGACCTAGGACCCTTGCAAGGCTGCCATTATACGTTTTGTGATGTCACGGCCGAGTGTGAGATAAGGCTAGATGAAGTGGAAAAATTTTGGTTTCTTTGGAAAATCACTTGTGTCACAGGATGTTTTTCTGGAAGCTATGTTAGGAGAGGATGTTCTGCTGAAACAGACACATGAGAAGGCATGTGATATTTTGCTGGAGACACGCTTGAAGGGGGACAGGATGTTTACGGAGAACATACATGTAATCCCACAGAGAGGGAGAGGACATTTTTACATTGCTACACCTTGCATGGCTTCGATGGTCTTTGCTGGTCTTCGTTTCATAATGAGAAATGCACAAAAGAACCTGTGCTATTTGGGCTGCTTCTGGCTGCTTCTGCTGCTACTTGTTGGTTTGTTAGAGTCTTGTGGTCTCTGCCAGATCAAGGCACTGCTACTGATTCGTGTTTTGCGTTTGCTATTGGGCCATACTGCACCATGAAGATTGAAGTTACCCCAAAGAATTACTTCTAAATAGGTCCACAACTCTCTCCCTTTTCCTATCAACTTTCCCTCTCTGCTACCTCTAGTTGGTGGGCTAGAAGGTTTAAGAACCCTAAATAATGTAGGTTTTGAAAAAATCTTAGCCTACAGATAGATTCATGGGTTTTGAGAAAGGGTTATGTCTCCTGCTGAGAGGAGATGATATGTAGGTTGTGACTTTTTGGTTCTGTGGTCTACTGTGACCCATGAAATGGCCAGTGACTGACAGTCTCCCAGTAAGTGTAGCCCACACTAAAATGCTTTTGCTTGGTGTTGGGAGCTGTAGAATGTATTCATTTCTTGGCACATATCCTCGAGTATTCATGTTGGTGACAGTAGTTACTCTTCAGTTCTGCCATACAGGGAAGTGGGTCTGTACACTGAGAGAAGAGAGTGGCTGGTGGTGAGTATGTAACATGGAGTAAGAGAATCATTATGGTGCTGGGTCTCTCTTTCCTTTTTTTTCACAACTTGACAATCTGGAGCCAACTGAGAAGAGAGAACAATTCAAGAACTTCCTCCATTAGATAGACTTTCGGCAAGTCTATGGAACATTTTCTTGATTAATGATTGTTGTGGGAGGGCCCACCATTGTGGGCAAGTTCATCAGTAGTCATGTGTAAAAAGAATAGCCTTTTAGTGTGTAAGAAATAGTAAGGGAGCAAGCCATGGGGAGTGTGGCGTTTTGAATAAGAGAGACTCTCACAGACATATATTTGTATATTTAGTAAACAGGGAGTGACAGTATTTTCAAGGATTAGAAGGATGAAGAGGTGTGGTGTCATTGGAGGAAGTGGGTGTGTCAACAAGGGTGTAGTTTGAGTTTTCAAGAGCCCCATGCTTTCCCATATTCTCTCTCTCTCTCTCTCTCTCTCTCTCTCTCTCTCTCTCTCTCTCTGCTTACAGAGCAGTAGCTCTCTATTGCTCCCGTGTTATACTCCCTGCCATGATGATGGACCAGACGTCTGAAACTGTAAGGGAGCCTCCAATTACATGCTTTCATTATAGTAGATCCTTGACCATGGTGTCTCTTCACAACAACAGAACATTGACTGAGACAGGGAGCAGGCCAACAAGCAGAGCTCCTTGTTACAGCTTCAAGCTCCTGCTCTGGTTTCCCTCAGTGATGGTCTGTAACCTGTAAGGCAAATAACCCTTTCCTCCCCATGTTAGTTTTGATCATGTCATTCATCATGGAGAGAAGGAAGCAAACTAGAACACCACAGGTCAGTACATGAGCAAGTCTTACCTTTAAATTAAAACAAAGTGTCTATACGTCTCTATTTGTGGTTATGATGTAAGCGTCTGTGGCTCTACTAGACACACTGTTTCTATAAGACATTTTCTTACTTAGGGTTCCTATTGTTGTAAGGAAACACCATGACCCAAGAGCAAGTTAGGGAGGAAAAGGTTTATTCAGCTTACACTTCTACATTGCTGCTCATCAGCAAAGGAAGTTGGGACAGGAACTCAAACAGGACAGGATCCTGGAGGCAGGAACTGAGCCATTGGCTATGGAGTGGCACTGCTTACTGTCTTGATCCTCATGTCTTGCTTAGCTTGCTTTCTTATAGAACACAGAACCACCAGCCTAGGAATGGTGCCGCTCACAGTGGGCTTAGCCCTCCCCCACCAAACACTAAGAAAATGCCCTACAGCTGGATCTTATAGAGGCATTTTCTCAACTGAGGCTCCCTCTTCTCTAATGATTCTACCTTGTGTCAAGTTGGCATAAAATCAGGGCGGTGGTTAGAATGTGATTGTCCCATGGGAAGTGTGGCACAAGTAGGAGGTGTGGCCTTGTGGGAGTAGGTGTGGCCTTGTTGGAGGAAGCATATCACTGTGGGGGAGATATGCTTCTTCTCCAACACCATGTCTGCCTAGATGCTTCCATGCTTCCTGCCTTGATGAAAATAGACAGAACTTCTGAACATGAAGGCCAGCACTAATTAAATGTTGTCCCATATAAGTTGCCTTGGTCATGATGTCTTTTTGCAGCAATGAAACCGTCAGACAACTATCTATTATAAAAACCAACAAATAGCAGAATTAATCAATGCTAGAAAGTATTTTCAAGTCTTACAGTTAGAAACTTATTCTTGAGAGAAGAAAGAACAATGAATGAGTCCATGATAATGTTGCCTCCAAAGACCTTCTTGGAGTGTAGATGTGGCTCAGGGAGACCCCATGGGGTACAAGGGGCTTCTCAGGAGGAGAGAGCTACATGGTCAGGAAGCAGAAAGCATTTTAAAGTCACGGCAAATGGCAGAGGAAAGAGCTCAGCACCTCGGCATTGGAAGCACCATCAAGAGTTTTCTGAGGATAAGCTTACATATGAGTAAGAGACGGGAACTTCTTTGGGCTAGATAGGGTAACAGGGCCCACAGGTGTGTAGGAAGCCATCCAGTCGAAAGAGAGCCAGACAAGACAAGCCAGTGCAAGAGATCTTGTGGTCATCGAGGGGCATTCAGCAGAGACCTCAAAAGATATTACAAGCTGCAACAGAGTCAAACAGTGCTTAGGGAAGCTAAACACAGGATCCACGTAACACCTGAGAGAAGCTCACAGCATCCTCAACTTCCCTTTTAAATTACTTTTTACTGATCATACAAAATAATGGGCTTTATGATACTTTCAGGAATCGATAGATATAAACTTAGTTTGGCATTTACTACTCTTGCGTTATCCTCGTCAAAATGTCCTCCGGGGAAGCCTCCCCCTCACTTCCACCTTCTTTAGGGATGTCTTGGCTGTTCTTTAAGAAACCAAAGAGACCAATATGGATGTGGCCCAAGTTCAACTCATTCTAGACCCTTTCTGTTCTTCCTGGGTCTCCTGCTTCACTTTTTGAGAACTCCATCTTGGAATTCCTTCGTCCCTCAGTGTCCTCTACTCCCTCATGTGTTCTTTAGTCTTTCTTCCACATCACCATCAATTTAGTCTTTTTTACCCTCATCCTTGTCTCTTCTCTGCATGTGAAGGTTGGATTTATTTAAAAAGATGACTTTAGTGGCCTGGAGAGATGACCAATGGATCAAGAGCTCATCTGCTTTGAAAGAGGACCTGGATTTGGTTCTTTGAGCTCATGTGCAATGTCTCCCAACCACCTTTAATTCCAGCTCCAGAGGACCTGACTATTCTTGTCTCTGTGGTCTCCTGTGTTCATGACCTGCCCCCACCCACATAATTAAAAATAATACATCTACAGATGAGAAACAGGTTTCATTAGGTTTCGTTAGTCAAACACTCCCCGACCTTGTCTGATTCTGAGTCTGCTTGGATCAGTTTATTGGGTTTCCCCTTGAGTTCCAAGACCACCTCCCTGTTCCCTGCCCCTCTTTCCCCAACTGTCTGTTTCTCCCTCAAACTTCACCTCAGAGACTCTATCTATGTTTGGCCCCTCTCCACTGCTTCCTAAACATCCATCTTTTTTCCCCCGTGCCATCCCTGATCCTCTAAGCCTCATCTCCAGTTTTCTCTCCCTACATACCAGACCAGCTCAGTCCTGTTTGTTTTAGTCTATGTGACATCAGACTTACTGTTCACAGACTTGACTTTTCCGGCTTCCTCTCGATGTTCCATCCACCACAGCCCATCTCCTCCACCAAAGTGTTCACACACAAAACGTCACATCGCACGTTTTAATTTTTAGAGCAAAAACAAATTCCACTGGAAAAGATACTGGGGTTGTCAAAGGCATGTGGGTATCTGAAACACAGAAAAACAAACATTTCCCCCCAATCCTATAAATTCCCCATCTATGTCCCCCTTACTTTGTGAATTTCACCTTAACGGATCTTTTCCATCAGATTATAGACATAGATGTGGACGTTGCCATCAAACTTGAACAAGTACACGGAAGGCTTGCCTAGAACTTGGTAAATGACTTTGCCGATCTTTTTGGACCGGTCGCTTCTGGTGAACTGCACACATTGACCTGTTAAGATGTCGCTGTAAACGTCTGACTTCACCTCTGCTGGAGGAGTCTCTGGAATGATACGGAGGTTACCTTCTGTGTAATCATCCAGGAGCTGGTAGATGTATAGGACTGGATCTTTCTCGTAGGTGATGTAAAACCAGTCCTTCATGATCGGCACCTGGGCTAGGACCACCCCCCTCCACTTGTACTTAGAGCCATGGTTGCCCTCAAATTTATGCTCCACAGCTCGGCCAACCATGACACTTGCGAGATGGGTGTCTTTCACTTGAGGAAACACTACTTTGTGAGGCAAGACCTTAAGCTTTAAAATCCTCTCATCACTGGAAGTGCCATTCCATAGACACAGTCAATTCCATCATACTTGACCAGATAGAGAGAGGGATTTGTTGGCAGTTGATCTAGAACGATGCCCTTCCATGGGGTGACAGGCTCATCACCTTCCTTCCATCCGTGGGAAATTCTGAAGCCCACAATATCCCCAGGGCCTGGGGAGAAGGCCTCCTCCTCATCCGCTTCTGGGTGGATGGTGTGCTCATCCTCCTCAGAGACATCCTCCTCTTCTTGGCTTTAGACCTAGTGTGGTAGGCCACGGCATCCTGGTCCACTGTCTTGTGGCTATTGTTCTGTGTTCAGGCTTCATACTTGCCCGTGCCCTGGGTTTTAAGAGCTCGCCTTCTTAAACCAGACACAATGCTGTTCCCTCCGTCATGTGAGTGCCTGCAAGGACAATGGGGGTGGGGTGGGGAGGGCGCTGGACCAAGGCTCTTGTCTAAGAGAACTTTGGAGCAGGTGAGGAAGGGGATGGTAAACAAGTCTGAGCATCTGAATCTAATTCTGTCATAATCAGAAGTTCATAGGAGGGCTGGGCAATGGTGGAGCACACCTTTAATTCCAGCACTCAAGAGGCAGAGGGAGGCCGACCTCTGTGAGATCAAGGCCAGCCTGGTCTACAGAGTTAGTTCAAGGATAGCCAAGCTACACGCAGAACAACCCTGTCTCAAAAATCAAAATCAAAAGATCAAAGGGAAATGAGCAAATGGTTCTCTACAGCTCAGAATAACATATTCAGACACATTTCTTCAGCCCGAGGCACTTTGCCTCTGCTGAGGAACCTCTCCTTGAATGTATAGGTCAGTGTGGGATTAAGTATCCCTGTCCCCACTTCAACCAAGCAGAACAAGGAACGGATAGCAAAGGAGCCAAAAGGTTGGCCATACCCTTCTTCTACCCTCTAACTATGAAGTATGTGGCAAAATCCACAAGTATCTGCCCAGAGACACAGCACACCAGTCCACTGACTTGCTCTATTGTGCATCATGACCCAGCCCTAGGTTTATTACACCAAGCTGTTGCATATTCAACTGGATCAAGGGACTTTGGTCTAGGCAACAACAGCCATTTAGAAAAAATATCTCCTGGGGTTGGGATTTACCTTAGTGGTAGATAACTTTCCTAGCAAGCACAAGTCCCTGGGTTCGGTCTTCAGCTCTGAAAAAAAAAATCTAAAAGAAATATTATCTCCTAAAAAGCACAGGCACAGAGAGGAGCTTTGGCATTTTAGTAGAATTATGAATTAGATATTGTTAGCAAAGGATAACAAACTCTTAGACTGACTAGCCTAGACCATCCGCCGAGCTCTCAAAAGTGGAAGACATTAGTATATACGGTTACTCGCTGTACGAGGGAAAACTTTTAGCTTTCTGGGCTACAAGGGTCCCAGTTATCCTCATAAACGTATTTACTGAGAGAAAATGTCCTAGTCGTCCAGATTCTGTCTTCGGGAACCAGTCAGGCACCAAAAGTCTGTTGAACAATTGTGGGGTTCAGGAGCTGAACTGGCTTTCACACCCCGCTGCGAAGATAGTGAAACCACCTTCAGGGGAGTCTAGCGCCCCCAAGTGGAAGAGAAGCGCAACCTCCGCCCAGGGCTCTGTGACTTCATCTAGGCGATGCTTATGTCATAGAAGCGCTCTCAGGCCAGTTCCTTCCCTAGTTACGCTTAGATACTTCCAGCATCTAGATTTTAGCTTCTCATGTAGCCTCCTGGAGACCCAAAATAAAGTCCCCACCCAAATATTCTGATGACTTGAGTCACAGTCTGTCCAAGTAGCTCTTTTCATGCATTTTTTTTTTCTGAAAAAGTCTTTGGTTTCTGAGTCACCAACATCCTTGGTGGTTATTTTCCCAGCTCCTATCTTTCCTTTTGTTATCTTTAAGCCATTCTCCGTATCAGAAATATCGCTAGTCTCTCTCTCTGAGGCAGCCCACTGGATATCACCCCAAAATTAGCTTTATCAAAACCCACAATCAGAGGAGGGCCATTTTTATTCAAACAAAGCTGGAATTTGACAGGATTAAATACCTTGTGTTGAAGTCAATGGCAATCATGAATTATGGATTCTTTCCAAAGAGCGAGGAAAAATTAGCTCCTGGACCTGCTTCCAAAGTCGGGATAAACTGACGACAAACCCGATATCGACCAGTCATATTTTAAATGTCTTTAGAATTTACCAGCACTTCTGGTTACAAGGAATTTATTAGATCAAATGCAGCAAAACTGGATGAAATAGATGAGGTAATTTTGTTGTTGAAATATGGGTAGACAGGATACTGGATGCAGGTAAGTATGGAATTTACCTGTAAATTACAGGGCACTTTAATTGTTTGTGTCACATAATTCTTTAGATCTTCAAAAGGATTCTTTCAGAACCCTCCCCTGTCCCCAACACACTCTGACCCTCCCTTCCCTCTCCCCAGTAATTCCCTTCGACTTAAACATTATAATTTATTTAAATGTACTTAGAGCTTAACAACTTATGGCAGCTTTTTAAAATCTGTCCACTTTTCTAAGTGCACCGTCTTCTTTGTCTCCCTTCTATCGTAGTTTTAAGCACATTTTCCTTCACACTGTGAGTTTTCCTCTCTCTCTGCTCTTATGACTCCTCTGCCATTATGTGACTTTGGTCCACTATGTGGATGAGCTCATTTTGGGATTAACTCAAATGACGTGATTTTCCCCCTTTTCTCCCCTTCTTCTTCCTTCTCTAGGCAGCTGCTGAGATTTACAGCCTTGGGGATTTTTTTTAAGCCTGGAAAGCACACACACACACACACACACACACACACACACGCACAAACACACAGAAACACTCATACATACCCAAACACACAAACACACACATACATACACACACAAACACACGCACATGCACACCCAAACACACACACAAACATACACATATACACACTCAAACAAACACATACAGAGAGAGACAGAGACAGAGAGAGACACGGTGAGAGACAGAGAGCCGATGAGAAAACATGTAATATCATCTTTCTAAGAACAATAAACAGAGACAACTTTCAAGAAAGGGAAGAACAAGTAGGCGACAAGAAGAACAATCTCATCATAGCCGTCAACTTGAGGAGGAAAGAGTTTGTCTCACTCTATCTTCTAGGTCCCCGTCTGTTACTGAGCGACGTTGGGGCAGGCAGGACTCTAGAGGCAGGAAAGAAGCAGAGACAACTTAGAAATGCTGGGTACTGGATTGCTATCCATGACCTACTCAGCTTTCTCTCCTTCTCCTACAACCCAGGGCCACCTTCATAGGGGACGACACTCCCCATAGTGGGCTACACCCTTCCACATCAACCATCAAAAAAAATTCCATACACATGAGGCCAAAGGACATTCTGATGTAGGCAATTCTTCAGCTGAGGCTCCTTCTTCCCAGGTTGAGTCAAACTGACAATAAAAACTAACCAGGACCCTGCACATCCATTCTGATTGCCACACTGTGTGCAATAGACAAGCCATTGGAATAACCTTAGCTGTTGATCACTGGATGAATGGCTTTAAAAATTTGATGTACATTGATGTGATTCTCATCTGTGTGTAAGAGGAAAGGGTTTTGTTCTCAGAAAAACAGATGGAGTGTAAAATACAATATGTTAAGTGAAACAAGCCAGACTCAAACAGACGATTGTGAAATTTAGATTTTAATAATGGATATTAAGTGAAAGGGGGCATTTAGGAAGAGGTAGGGGAGCAGCAGGGTGTGTGTGTGTGTGTGTGTGTGTGTGTGTGTGTGTGTGTGTTTGTGTGTGTGTGTGTGTTTGTGTGTGTGCAGGTGGAAATGGAGGTGAGTTGTGAGGACGAAGATGGCTAATGTAGAGTATAAACCTATACAAGGAGTCACAAGCAAGCACACTGACTTGTACATTTAAAGAACATTGATATAAGAGAACTGAGTCTAAAACAATGTTTTGATTAAATTGGGGGTTTATAGTTTAGAGATACCATAAAGTTTATTCGTATTTTCCTTCCCACAGGTGGCTCTTGCTGTTTCAAGCTTGATACTGGTGACAGGATATGGCCATGAGCTTTGGTGTCTGTACCTCATCAATCACACGGAATTCACGTCATTCAGTGAGTCTACCGTGGGGAAGGAGGTAGTTAGAGATCTTACGGGTACACGATGTGGGAAGAATAATGCCCACACCCACTATAGATTTCCAAATATTCACCCTCATTTCTGGTTTGAATGTGATCGCACAAAAGTAATTTTCTGAGGATTAATCCCCAGTGGGAATGTAGTTGTGAAGAATTGATTAGGTCAAGAGGGGAGCGACCTACAAATGAAGATCCATTAATGATGCTATTGTGGAAAAGGTTAAATTATGAAAGGGAGTTTGGCTCCCTCTCTTGTCTTCCGAGCCCATTGGATCCCTTCGTGGTGACAACATCCCACAAGAACTCCTTCCTCTGCCGATGGTCTCTTCATCTCCGATTTACAGGCTTCTGAATCAGAATCAGACAGAATCTGCCTCATTATAGACTAGCCAATTGGTGACATTCTGTTTGTCCATACAAGCGAGAACATGCCACAGAATTGTGAGCAGCTGGGTCATATGGGAAAGCGAAGCTGGCAGAGAGTACTAGGTTGTTAGTGCTGAAGACAAGATGGGTTCAGGATTAGTGTGTGTGCTCTTTGTGAGAGAAACAGCACAGAGGAAGAGTGTAGATTGGGAAGATGCAGCTTGGGAGGCACTCAGACATCTACTGTTGGCCTTGTGGGGACAAGGAGCCATTAGGTAGGGGAAAGACCGCTAGGGATAGCTTCAGCCACTGCTTTTGGCTACCAGAACCCTGTTTAGAATCCTCATCTTCGAGGATGTAAAGAAAACTGTCTGGAGTCAGTTGATCCATCAGTAACCATCAAGAGTGTGTCCACTATTCCAGAGGGACCCAGGAAAAAGCCTGATCTTGGAAGATCCTTTGCCTTCCAGAGATGGAGACTTCTCCCCAGCAACACTGGGCAACCCATCTACGTAGGTAAGGGCATCCCACTAAGTCCAGATCAGTGGTTCTTAACCCTTGGATTGAGACCCCTTTGGGAGCTCAAATGGCCCTTGCACAGGAGTCACATATCATATATCCTGTACATCAGACATTTACATTACAATTCATAACTATAGCAAAATTAAAGTTATGAAGTAGCAATGAAATAATTTTACAGTTGGTGGAGCAATATGAAAAGGTTACGTTAGGAAGGTTGAGAACCACTCTTCCTGACCCCTCTAAAATATGCCTGTTGGTATGAACTGGAGGTATAATCCCTTTTATTCAATCAGGCAAATCCAGAAAAACCAAAGCACCACCATAAGGTTATGAAGGATAAACAGCCACTGCACCCACAGTGTCAGGACTGCTGACATCTTAGACAAATAATGTCAAAATGGAAATCACGTCACACCATGACCATCCCCCTAAATGAAAAGCAGAGGAGAAAAACCAGTTCCCTGGTGGTGGCACCAGGAGAAACCCATTGTCAGAATCATCAGCAAGGATTGTAAAGCCAGGATTCAATTGTCGTCAATGAGAAACTTCCAAAAGAAAAGGTTACACATCATCTTGGTGATGTAATAGAAGAAACAAGAGAAAATCGAATAGGAACTCACTGAATTAAAACAAACACTAAGAGTAGGAATTAAAGGCATGTCTGGGCAAGATGAACAATGAAGTGGAGTTTAGAACAGGCAGAAGGGGCTGGGGAGATGGCTCACTGCTTAGGAACAGTGGATGCTCTTGCAGAGGATCAGGGTTCAGAGGATCTGATGGACTCTTTGGTCAAAACACACACACACACACATGCAGACACAGAAACACACACACACACATCCACTCACATACACATACAAACACACACACACTCACATACACACACATACACACACAAACACACACACACACCCACTCACATTCACACACATATACACACACAAACGCACACACACACTCACATACACACACACATATACACACACACAAACACAAACACTCACAGCCACTCACATAAACACACACACACACACATGCACATACACAAACACACACAAACACACACAAACACACACACACACACACACACACACACACCATAGAGATAAATTAAAAAAAATTTAAAAAAAGAAGGAGCCAGGCATGCCCCTTTAATCCCAGCACTCAGAAGCAAGCTGATCTCTCTGAGTTCAACGCCTACCTGGTTTATACAGTGAGTTTCAGGCCAGCCCTACCTACATAATGAAACCCAGTGTCAAAATAAAACAGAAAAGAGTGTTCTATTTATTTCTGATAATGTAGGCAACAGAGAAACTATTTCTACAGAGAAAGAACTTATTGTTGATAGAATCAGTGGGCTGGTAGGAGACCCCAATTCTTTGTGTCACTACTCCATCACAGCCTCAGCAGGAAGCAAGAATGGGTACAGCTTAAAAAAGCACAGCGATTATGAGTAAAGCTGTGGGACGAGGCAGCCATCAGCAACAGAACCAGGTGGAAAACCAGCTGGGATGAGATGGCGTCACCAGCCAATGTCTCTGACTGACAGTCCCTAGTAGCTCCAGGATATTCTTTTCCTTCAAGTACCCTGGACTTTTCAGACACTCAGAAACCACAGAACAAAGTGTGGCAAATGCCTAAGAAAGGATGTCCTGTGGGACATATTTTTTTATACAGGTTTCATGTAGCCCAGGCTGGCCTCAAACACACTATGCACCCAAGGATGACTTTGAATTCCTGTTCTCCTCCAGGTAATGGGATTATGGGTATGTAGCACCACACCAGGCTTATGAGGTACTGTAGGTGTAGTCCAGAGCTGTGTGATAGCCAAGTGAGCACTCTGTCCACTGAGCTGCATCTCCAGCCCCTCTGGATGTGTTCTGCTAATACAACAAAACTAAAAAAGACGTCTTCAATGAGAGACAACAGGAGTCTCCGAGTCCAGAAACATTAAATCACACATTCACAAGTAATACATATTTCAAGAAATAATGAAACTATGTAACAGTAAGAAAAAAAGACTAAGCTAGGAAACATACTATCAAAATGTGTGAGACATAACTATGAAGGTGCTAAGAAAAAATTTTATTTACAACACTAATTCTTAGATTAGAAACAAAGATCAGCAACCTAAATTTTTATCTACACTAGAAAATAAGAAAATAATTAATTCAATGAAAAAACAATTCTTAAAAATGAACCCCAAAACTCTAAAAATAAGAAATTAACAAAAAAAGCCAATGAAACACAATGAGATTTCTTTTTTAAAGCAAATAATGATATTTTGTTTTCTCTATTAGACCTAGATAGAAAAATATAAGGTCCATTCTGTTTGGCGATTAAAAAAAAAAGAAAGAAAGAAATTGCCCTGTTTTAGAGTTTATGCAGAACACTGAACCTGGTACCATAGACAAAAATTTAAAAAAAAATTATTCATCGTTTAAACCCTTTTTGATGATGGTGTTTATACTCAACTTGTCTCTCCTATAATCTGTTTAATATCAGACAAGATTTCCAGGGTTGCTATATGGAGATTGTGCAGTGTTGAATGGAAGCACAGCACTGTATTCCCAACACAGGCTCTGGTTGAGAATATCATTGTTTTTATCATGAGGAAATTAGCAAAAGATCCAAGCCCAGTCTCCCGAGGCGTTGTCCCATCTTAGATCCATTTCCTCAGACAGCACTTCAGCTGTGCCATGTTTTTCTGCAAAAATTGAAACAGACTTGTTTGCTGCACTGCTTGGTTTGCCGTGCTACTTGGGAGATCCTGGACCATCATACATGACGAAAGTTCTCCACCACACCCCCAGCCCACAGCACTGGTATCAGTGTAGAGGAAATAGGAGAAACAGAAACGAAAAAGAAAAATGAAAACCTGTTGTTGTTTGGAGAAGAGTCATGTAAGTAGGCCAAGCTGACCTTGGACTTTCTATGAGGCCCAGGTTGGCCTTGGAATTACTATGTAGCCCAGGCTGGCCATGGACTTACTCTGTAGCCCAGGCTGTCCTTGGATTTACAAGGTAGCCCAGGCTGTCTTTGGGTTTCTTTGTAGCCCAGGCTGGATTTGAAATTGTGATCTTTGCGAATATTGAGAATATAGGTATGCACTACCACACTCAGATTTGTATGTGATATTATAAGTGACTCAGATCTGGGCCCTCATTTGCCAGCCTCCCTCAGCATCAACAACAGCATCCACAATCACCCACTAGGATAATTCCATCCTTTAACTCATCTGTTAAGGTAAGACTTTACAGAACAGAGTGTCAGCAGGGTCCTCCTCCTTATTAGAACACATTGGTGTGGAGGGATTTGAGTGATTTTTGAGTGAGCCAGTCATACCTTAACCTGGTTGTGATATTACGACCAAGACAAAAAAAAAAGGATAAGAAACCAAAAGTAATGGAGATGGGTCCAACACCGGGATTTGAACCTTAGAAGTTGAGGATATGGCTCACAGATCTCAGGTAAATGATGGGTAGGCTTTGTGGCCCACATAGACTCCAAATCCAGGAAGGTAGAGAAAGGGCAGATACCCAGAGCAAGATAGTTGTCAAGACTAGTCATATTGGTGAACTCTGGGTTTGACTGAGAAATGCTGCTTCAGTGTATAAGGTAGAAGAGAAAATGGATTAGTCCCTACATTATACACTGCACGTGCATGTATGTACACACACACACACACACACACACACACATAAATTGGCTCGACGTTTAAACCTCACTTCCTTCATGCATAAATGAGCAGGCGAACAATTCCAGTTCATCAGTTCTACATTAGGAGTGAGTTAGAAAAACATATCAAACGATTAGTGCCAATGTGTTTTATGAATGATAAGGAGTATTATTTATATGATTTGTAACATTGTAAATTATTGTACCTGGATCGTAATGATTTTCATTATCTTAGAACAGATGATGCGAGGAAAGCGTCTAGGATGCAGAAATGCTTTCTTTTTTGCTTTATTTCCAAAAAGCATTCCTTTCTGCTCCAATTATTTTTTTAAAACTTACTTTCCACTCCATCTCCCCTTAGGTGATTAGGATAGAACAGGGTTTGGTGAGAGGGGTTGTAAAACGTTGTGTTACAGAATATATCTACAAGATCAACTGCTGAGTTCAAATGGAGGCACCCTCCATGGGTAAGCCATGCTCCCCCTGAAGCTATTGATTTCTTTTCTTTTTTTTATTTTCATTGGTTTCTTGTGATGGCTAGTCTTGGAGGAAAGAACCTTCCTCGAGGAGCTTCCTCCATCAGATTGGCCTTGACTATGACCAGGTGGCATTTCCTTGACTGTTCACTGATGTTGGAGGGCCTGGTCTACTGTGGGCAGCACCGCCCTATGCCGGTGGGTCTGGACTCTGTAAAGGTAGTTGAATGTGAGCTTAGAAGCAAGCCAGTGAGCAGTCTCTGTAGTTCCTGTTTCACAATCCTGTCTTGGTTTTCCTTGATGATGGGCTGGAACAGATAAGATGAAATAAAGATTTCCCTTCCCAAGCTGGCTTTGGTAAGTGTATTCATCAGAGCAACAGAAAACCAAAATTAAGCAAAAATCACAGTGCCAGATGTCGGATGTCTTCCTGAAAGTTGCTGACCAGCGAGATCACAAAAGCCCTCACAACTTTACAGGTTGTTGCCATTGATCTTCGTAGACCTCCAGAACTTGATGGTAAGACCCTATTGCTGAGGACACTGAATGCTTTGTGTCACAGGTCACAGAAGGGTGAATCTGAAGTTGAGGTGGCAGCATCTTCTATAATGGCAAGCCTTCATGGTTCAAGAAAGTGCTATGTAGCCTTCCAGGGGAGAAAATCATCTACAACCTTACTCAGGGGTGAACCATTCAAGCTAAAATGTCAGGCAAGATGTGCCCCTAATATGTTAGTGGCATCGCAGTCATGGGAGTAACCTGTGGATTTCCAATTGGATACAAGTCATATTCCACACGAGAGAATACACACCAGGTTCTGTAAACTGGTCAAGAACCTATGGTGAGAGTGATATAGGCCCTATGAAAGAACCTAATGCTAAATACGTTGTCGAACTTCCTTCCAAACCTCCATATTTGTATCTATAGATCAGCGTTGCACTCAGCTCTCATCAGACAAGAAGCCTCTGACTACCATGGCAGAGACGTACAGCTGGACAAAGTGCTGGGAATCAGTGGTGTTGGACTGTTCAGGTGGAAATAGGATAGCTAAGTCTTCTCCACAGCTCAGAGAACATCATGAAAGAGTGGGTGGAAGGAATATAAGAACCAGAAGATGGGGAAGTGGACAGCAAAAGGATATATTTTAGATTGGACCTACTCATTAAACTCTTAAACTGATGGCGGCTATGGTCACGGGCACAGGACTGGGCCCCTCAACACTTCATCACAGATGGGAGAGGCCATAAAGACCCTCCCCTCCCTTGGCAATCAACATTTATTGGAGGAGGGTTCTATCCTGCAGGCTTAGATTTTGCAAGACCTACTTTAGTAAGAGTTCTTAAACCCTATAACCTTCCTCTAACCCACCACCCACTAGAGGTAGTGGGAAGGAAAGGACAATAGGGCAAACAAAGGACGATGTGGACCTGCTTAGAAATAGTTCTCTAGGGCGATTTCAATCTTCATCATTAGGATATCAGTTCAGTTGACATGGATCAGCAGAGGTAGGTCGATCTACTTGCAAACACCATTCACGAATCACCAAGGACAGTTCAACCCAGAAGAAATTGCTGATATCTTCCAATTGGCCTGTGTTTGAGGAGGCAGCAAGAAGACACCACAATGTCACCACAAGAAGTTCTCTGGTGCGTTTCTCTCTACAAAGTCATGACAAACAGTGGTGAGTGAGGAAGGAAAGGTGAACCAATGCCACAGCACGGTCAGTGATGACCAGAGTCATCAAAGTCCATTGAGCATCAGCGAAGAGTGTCAAGGCTAGCCAATGCCGTGGGGTTGCCCACTGTTTTCCAGGGTTATACTCGTACCCTTTCTAAACATCACATGCCCTTTTCCCAGGCAGCGACCAGAAACACCATGTGTTTGTTCTTAGCAAAACATCCTCTCCTAAGACAGTTTCCAGAACAACATCCATGACACAGTTGAGTCTCCAAAGAAACCAGAAATGTCTGCTTCACTCCCTTCTTCATTCCTGTACCCGTAGATAAGCTGTTCTGTCGAATTCCTCTGTACTCATGTAATTAATTAAACTTAGGGATTACACACAGAAAGGAGCCATGAAATAGGAGGGGGGACTTATTCAGAATATCGGTGCCAATTGGAGAGGGAATGGCGTGAGAGAAGGGGTTGACCGAGGGGATGACGGAGGAGGATGAGGGAGGAAGCAAAAGGGAACTGAAGGAGAGGATGGGAGAATGAGGGAGGGGGATGAGGGAGGGGAATTACGAAGGTAAATACAGAAAGGAAATGACTAAAACTCATTATATAAGTATATGAAATTGTTAAACAAAAATTCAAAATCGTCTTTTTTTTAAAATAAAATGTTTCTCTTTATAGAGGGTCAATCATTACAACTTAGGGCTTATTTTGTTGTATCAATTTTGTCTTTAAGTTTTTTTAGTTCCTTGGAGCAAATTGTCAGATGTGAAGTTGTAATTCGACTCAGTGCCGTCCAGGGTTCTGTGTAACTGAAAAATCAAGTCAATAAATACTTTGTATTAATCGTCAAAATCTCAGGGAGTTCTCTCCAGTAATTTTCCTTTTATCACACTCCACCCACATCCCTTCTCAAAATGCTGGCTGAATTAAGTACCTGCCTCTGAATGGGACAAAAGTTCAAACCAGTGGAAGTGGGAAAAAGCAAGTAAATGCAAACGAAGTAACAAACAGCAAAACTTCTTCCCTCTGCATCTGGGATTCCATTTTATGGGTTTGGAGAGTCTACTATAGTGAACAAAATGAAAGAGCAGAGTCTGAGGTGGTGTTTCACTTAGTGTAGAAAGGCAGGCATAGCTGCAAATGGGGGGAGGCGGGGTAGGCTGACAGGGCAGTTCCTCTCTTTATGATATATGTAAACACCAAAGCTGAGCATGAAGAGAACCTCCTAGTGAAAACGGCGATGCCAAAATTTATGAATACAAGAGCATTTGTATCACACTGACTGAACATTCACACAAATAAATTACACCACAAGTCTAGTATGCGTGTTTCTACCCATCAAGTGGTGTTGTGTTTGGGGGGCTGTATAAACAATGATTGTGTGTGACTGGAGAGGTGTCTTGGTAGTTGAGAACTGTTACTGCTCTTGCAGAGGACCTGAGTTCAGACCCTGGCACCAACATGGTGGCTCACAAGCATTGATCACTCTTGTTCAGTTCTGTGCCCCACTCCTGTCTCCTGTCTTGATGAATACACATGTGATCGTGAGGGAAACCGACTTGAGCCCTGTGGCCTCCCATGTCTTATTGACAGCTATACCTGCTTTTCTTCCCTAAGTTTCTTGTGGCTTCTGTATATGTATCTTTTATACAGATACATAAAAGCAAGGGAAACACCCATATATGGAATTTAAAACAAGGAAACAAAGAAAGAAAGAAATAAGAAAGAAAGAAAGAAAGAAAGAAAGAAAGAAAGAAAGAAAGAAAGGAAGGAAGAAAGAAAGAAAGGAAGAAAGAAAGAAAGGAAGAAAGCTGAACACCCTCCAGGTCTGCAATGTGACCATCACACTAGAGTTTCTCTGCTTTCCCCATCATGATGGGTGGTACAAGCTCAAACAATGGGTCAAAATAAACACTTCCTGTCTCTTTTTTATTGGAATTTTATGTATTTAAATTTCAAATGTTATCCCCTTTCCTGGATCCCCTCTCCCATCCTCTCCCCCTGCTTCAGTGATGATGCTTTTCTTCCCACCCACTCCCATCTCAACACCCTGGCACTCCCCCACTTTCGGGAAATGAGCCTTGAGGGGGCGAAGGGCTTCTCCTCCTATTGATGACAGACGATGCCATCCTCTGCTATATATGTGGCTGGAGCCGTGGAACCCTCCATGTATACTCTTCGGTTGGTGGTTTAAGTCTCTGGGAGCTCGGGGGGGTCTGGTTGGTTGATATTGTGGCTCTTCCTATGGGGTTGCAACCCCCTTCACCTCCTCCAGTCCATTCTTTAACTCCTCCTCCATTGGGGTCCAGTTGCTCAGTGGAATGATTAGCTGTCAGCATCCTCATCTGTATCAGTCAGGCTCTGGCGGAGCCTCTCAGGAGACATTCATTTCAGATTCCTGTCAACAAGCACTCCTGTCTTTGTTAAGTTTTTGCTTTGTATTTTGTCATAGCAACAACAAGAAGAATCAATATGCGCCCTCTTCATGTCAGGGCCATGTGAGTTAGAGTCAGTGCATCACTGAGCCATGTAGGGTTCTCTTGGCTCCATCCACAGAGCCTGGAGAGGGCGTGGACCCTCACACGGACCTGATGTGGCCATCGTCAGCATAGACGCTTGATGATCTATTCTCTTTGTGAGAAACAAAACTTCATGTCATTGATGAATACAATCAAGGAGAGTGTCACATGTAGCTACACTAGAGTCTATTATGTATACTTATTCTCAGCAGCCCTCGTTGGGAGTCAGGGACACTGCGAGGCACCAAGAACATCTCAGTTCTATGGACCACCTTCTGCATTCTGTGACATCATAGACCTCGGCCCTGGAATGCAAATTCTTAGCTCAAATATCTAGCTCTTCATTCCAGGTGTAGCTGTGTCTTGGGTCTATGACTTCTAATACGAATCAAAACCTATAGGTTTGGGAGAAAAATGGTCTCATGTTAACGGGAAATGTATCTGACATGCATGCCTTCGATATACTTTTCCACGTGAAATTTATGGAAGGAAAGGTGTGATCAGACATACAAAAGACAACCTAAATCCTAAATTCAAATTCTTTGAGTGTTTGTCCTAATTCAGCTGTGTGTGTGTGTGTGTGTGTGTGTTTGTTTGTGTGTGTGTCTACACATATTTCTGTGTATGTGCATGAGCAGAACAGAGGGAGACCCTGTACGTCTCTTCATTCATCTTCCTCTTCTTTAGATTTTGAGACAAAATCTCTTACTGAACCCAAAACTCACTGTCCCTGGCTATCATAAGCATCCCATACATGTTATCCCCTTTCCTGGTTCTCCCCGTTCCCATTTCCCTCTCCCCCTGCTTCTATGAAGATGCTCTACATCCCACCCACTCCCACCTCAACACCCTGGCATCCCCCACACTGGAGAACGGACCTTCACAGGACCAAGGGCTTCTCCTCCTATTGATGCAGACAATGCCATCCTCTGCTATATATGTGGCTGGAGCCGTGGGACCCTCCATGTGTCCTGTCATCATCCCTCCAATCATGGGTTATGGGCTGTCATGCACGTGCTGGTAATATCACAGCAGGCACTTCTTCCCACAAAACTATCTCCCCAGCTTGCATTTTATCCCATGTTACTGGCATGCTGGAGATCGTGTATTTTGTTTATTTGGCCCATAGCTAGACGCTCTTTCTTGGACTATAAGTCAGTGATCTACCTTCCTAATGCTGCCCCCTTTAAGACAGTTCCTATGTTGTTACGACAATTGATGACACAATTATTCTTGTTGCTACTTCATAGTTGTAATTTTCCTTCTGTTATGAATCGTAGTCGGTAATCATTTTGCAGACTGAAGTTTGTCAAAGGGAGCGTGACCCACACACATCGTGTGAACCGCAGCTATAACCATTTTGTGGCAAGATATATTTGAAGGACAACCTGGGGAAGACAACCACCAGCCCTGGGTCCTAAGGCCATCGTTTTATGGACCTAGCTCACCTCTTTACCTCCTTCAATATGGAGTCATGGGAGGAGAGTTTGTCACTTTGAATAAAACAAACCTTAACAGAGACACACGATGGATCGTTGTTGCTACCATGTTGTAATTTCCTTCCCCCAAACACCACATTTTAAACATCATCGAAAGCCAAGAAAATAGGCATAAAGATCTGTCTGTGCGTGTTACTGCCCACAATTCATTTCGTTCACCTTGGCCTCAACTTTAGAAGACGGCACGCATTAGACATTTGAGACATCCACTTCCTGCTCATGTTTTGTTGAAGAAAACAAATCAAGCTAAATGAACAATAGAGATGGAGTGTACAGGACGGGTTGGGGGTTTAGAGCTCTTAAGGAAAGCTCGCACACATTGAGGTACGTCAACACACCTCAGCTGACTCAGAAGCAAACAGGAGAGGATCATAGGAAGCCTTGGGCATGCACAACAGGGATGAAGGTGTCTTTCCAAGGCAGGGAGACAGAGCAGAGCATCCTTCCTTGGGCTAGTTGAAGTGAGGAAGCTAGTGGTTCTCCACCTAAGTCATCACACACTGAGCCGACTCGTGAAGTTCTGGACCCGTCACTCTCCAGTGCCTGAGGTTGAAATGCCGCCGCCCCCCCCCCAACCCCCATAGGAACAAGCACTTGTTCGAAGGATAGGTGCTTGGAGACTTCATTCTTTGAAGCCATCTTCTCTGAAGGGCAGGTCTCCAATTCCTTAGCAAGAAAGGCATCACGTCTTCAACCTTGTCGTCTTTCCAAATCTGCCATCTCTGTGAAGACCCATCTCCAAGGTCTTGGCCAGGGCATCTGGCTTTCTGAACTGATGTCTCCAACAGGTTTCCTCAAGTCTCAGCTTAGCTGTTTTCGACGGATTACCTGTGCCTTATCTAGAGTGGAAACAGGAAATGAATTCTAGCTTATCTGAGTCCCTGGAGGTAGTAGATGCTTATAGAGAGCAGGTGAAGGAATTATAGACGTGAAAGTGCTAATCCATTCTTCGGGTGTGAACTTCTCTAATTTTTTATACATTTTTACAATCATTTAATAAAGTAAGTCAGTATCCCAGACAGGGTGAGTGTCTGGCTTATGCACCAGCCTCTCTTTTCATCCTAACTCCTGGCTGCTCAGGCTGTGATATCCACTGGAAGTAGAGTCATTGCAGATGTAAGTGGTTATAATGAAGGCCACCCTGGAGTGTGCTGGGCCCCTAATCCAATATGATAATCGACCCTATCAGAATAGAAGCGTTACTGGGCTGAATGGCAGGCAGGATGGATGGGACCAGATGTCAGGCTGTGGTTGACTGGGAGCTGGTTTTATTTCCCAACCAGGAGTTTGGGCTTTAGCCTGAGGTTCTAGTAAGCACTGGAGAACTTTTATCAGGGATTTCCCTTCAGGGATCCCTCAGGATGATCCCCTGGGGATTTACAGAGAAGGACCTAGAGGAGGCTGCAAGGGCTGTCAGCTCAGGCAACACGGAAAGCTGTTCTCTTCGCAGGAGGCACATGCTGCAGAGTGCAGGCCAGCAGAGACAGTGACTGAGCAGTTAGTGCAATGTCCCTCTTTGCATCAGAGCAGCCCCCCCACGCTATCCTTCTGCCATGCTGGACTTACATGTTCAACAGACGGTCAAAACCCAGTCTGACTGAAGGGACACCATTGCACTAAGGAATGAACACTGCATAGTACAAGACACAATGGATGGTAAGATGTTTCACAAATGATGGGAAACTGAAATAATGTCAGTTAAGATGGTTTGCATTCCTCTCAGAGGACCCGGGTTCAGTTCCCAGCAACTATATCAGATGGTGCCCAACTCTAGGGAGTCTGATGCCCTCTTCTGACCTCCGTCGGTCACTGCACATCGGTGTACATACATACATACATACATACATACATACATACATACATACATACGTACTACATATATACACATATATTACACACATACATACTATACACATACTACATATATACGACATATATATTATGCAAGTGGGTTACTCAGTGATCTGCTGTCCTTGGTCAGTGGATTACTCATGCCCTCAGGAACCCTCAGAGGAAATAGAACTGTCCATTTCTTCTTTTCTGTCACTTCATTTCAGGGGTCTAGGGCCCTCTTACTGACTGAAGCCTTTATATGACCTTTGAGTTTCTGCAGCATTTCTGTAACACGAGCATTAGGTTTTTTGAATCTCTGGTCTTCATAGGGTTTTGGGCATCTGAACTTGTGCCGAGTCCGTCTAAGTAGTCCCGGAGGTGGAAAGTCGCTCGGGTCTCTGCTGTTCAAGTGGTTCCCGCGTTGGGGTAGGATGTCATAATCTGGTTGGGGAACCTGAAGGCGGTCTCAGGGGCGGAGGCTGGGAACCCTTCTAGTTCTTCCCCCATTGGAGTCTGGTGTTATAATCCGCTTGGGGGACACTGAATGGGCTTCCAGGCTGTGGAGCCTGGGAATCCTTCCACTGATTCCCCTGCTGCACTCCGGGGTTATAATCATCTCGGGGGACTCTGAAGGGGATCCCAGGCCATGGAGGCTGGGAAATCGCTGGTGCATTGTCAGAGGGTAAAGTCCGGGATGAGGCTCTCTGTCCTCTCTAAACACTACCCCGTGAAGGGGCAGTGAAAGGACTCGGCAGTGGTGAGTCATGGTGAGCATCAGTCGAGCTGTATTCTTTGAGTATTTCTCTCTCTCCCGCGAATGTGGACAAGTCCGGAAGGCAAAGCAGGGAAATCTCAAGTGACCATTGATCTCAGGAAACCACCAAAGCTCGAGAGGGGCTGTCCTCGAGTTTGCACGAGGCAGTCGCGAGGTCTGCACGGTGCTGTCGCCAGGTCTGCACAGGGCAGTTGCGAGGTCTGAATGGGGCAGTCGCCAGGTCTGCACGGGGCAGTCTCGAGGTCTGCACAGGCCAGTCTCGAGTTCTGCACAAGGCAGTTGCGACGTCTGCACGGGGAAGTCGAGAGATCTGCACGGGGCAATAGCGAGCTCTGCATGGGGCAGTCGCGAGGTCTGCACGGGGCAGTCGCGAGGTCTGAATGGGGCATTCGCGAGGTCTGCACCGGGCAGTCTCGAGGTCTGCACAGGGCAGTCGTGAGGTCTGCACGGGGCAGTCGCCAGGTTTGCACGGGGCAGTTGCGAGGTCTCCACAGGGCAGTTGCGAGGTCTGAATGGGGCAGTCGCCAGGTCTGGACGGGGCAGTCTCAAGGTCTGCACGGGGCAGGTGCAAGTTCTGAATGGGGCAGTCTGGAGGTCTGCACAGGGCAGTTGCGAGGTTTGAATGGGACAGTCGCCATTTCTGCACGGGGCAGTCGACAGGTCTGCACGGGGTAGTTGCGAGGTCTGCACGGGGCAGTCTCGAGGTCTGCACGGGGCAGTCGCGAGGTCTGAATGGGGCAGTCGCCAGGTCTGCACGAGGCAGTCGCCAAGTCTGCATGTGGCAATCTCGAGGTCTGCACGGGGCAGTCGCGAGGTCTGATGGGACAGTCACGAGGTCTGCACGAGGCAGTCTCGAGGTCTGCACCAGTCAATTGCGAGGTCTGCACGGGGCCGTCGCGAGGACTGAATGGGGCAGTTGCCAGGTCTGCACGGGGGAGTCGCCAGGTCTGCACGGGGCAGTTGCGAGGTCTGCATGGGGTAGTTGTGAGGTCTGCACGGCCCAGCCAGGAGATCCCTCACTTGTCAGTTCTGCTTGTAGTAGCGGGGCGATCATCCAAGCTTTCTGAATGAGGAGGAACCATGTCGACTCTCTTCCTTTGAGTCCGGAGTGCTACCTGTTTTGTGCACACTGTCAGGGGTCTTGACAAGTGACTCCTGAAGGAGCAACATGAATGGAAAGGGCAAAGGGCGCTTCGGAGACTGTGCTGTCAAGCGCCTCTTACACCAGCTTTGGTGCAGGGATGTGTCTTGGAGCCTCATAACTGAATGGGAAATGCTGATCCAGACCCTTGCTCCTCAGAGACTGCAGGGACTAGAACATCACTGGTGGACTGTGTTAGGGAATGAGCATGTGATAGGATGTGAATAGAGCATAGAATGCATGGGATTGATATTAGAATTCCATGTGACTTCCAGGTGTTACTTCTGCCTTGATGTCTCATTATTTTTTTTGTCCTATAGCTCTTAATATTCTTTCTGTGATGATATTTTTGAAATATTGTGTATGCTACACAATGGAAAGTATTTTCTCTAGTCACATATATTGAAATTCTAAATGTCTCTAGATATCATATGCAGTTGCCTGGCCAGAGGTCCTGGGATGCTTTCAATACTGGTAAATTGATTGAACACAACTGTTTGCGTTACAAGGTTTGCTTGTAAATAATTCTTTTCATGACCCCCAGTTAGATTGTACAAATGCCTCCAGCCGTTTACAGACATATCTACAATCACCTTTGCTTGGAGAAAGGAGTTAACTGTTATGCCTTCTTTGAATGAAGAGGAAGATCTAAGGCTACACTCCTCAGAGAAAGAAGAAATAATGAACTGTAGGAAGAAATACGCATCTAGGCAACAATAAATGTTCCAAGCTAACCTGTGCTGCAAAGTAATGTATGGAAAATACCACTCCTTTATTAGTAGTATTATTAACCATTGTATTTGTTTATATATCAAATATCACCTCATTTCTATAAACCCCACCTTCACATATTCCTCCTCTTTGTCTCTAAGAGGGTGACTCCGTAAGCCCCATTCATTCTTTCCTCACCCTCTAGATTCACTCTTCTCTGGGACATCAAACATCCAAAGGACCAAGTTCTTCCCCTTTCACTGATGTGAGATGAGGCAGTCCTCAGCTACATACGTAGGGTACCAGAGCATGTATCATCTATGGTTGGTGGTTAGGGCCATGGGAGCCCTGAGGGGTCTTGGTAATGGATATTGTTGTTAATACAGTCTCCTTCAGATCCCTCAGCCCTTCCCCTACATCGTCCATTGGGATCTCTAGGCTCAGTTCAATGGTTGGCTGTGAATATCTGCATCTGTGTCAGTCAGGTGCTGGCAGAGCCTCCCGGAGGACAGCCACACCAGACTCCTGTTTGCAAGCACATCTCAGCATCAGCAACAGTGTCCGGTTTGGTGTCTGCAGATCTCCTGATGGCCTTTCCTTCAGCCTCTGCTCCATATTTACCCTGCATTTCAATAGACAGGGATAACTCTGATTTAAAAAGAGATGGGTGAGTGGTCCCCTCCTTACCCTGTGGTCATGTCTATCTACTGCAGGTGGTGTCTTCAGGTTCAATCTCACTGTTGTTGTGTATGTTGGCCAATGTCATCAGTGTTGGGTCCAGGAAACCTGTCGCATCCCTAGTATCTGGGACATTCTAGAGGTTACACAATCCTCCAATGTTCCTTCTTTCTATACTCATTCTCCTGGTCCTCTGTGCATCTCTCCTGTCTCTTCCCACATCTGATCCTGCTCTCCTGTATTTCCATTTCACTCCACTCTCCCACACAGGGTCCTTCCTCCATGTGCATCCCATGATAATTTTCTTCCCCCTTCTAATTGGGATTGAAGCTGTCCCTCTTTGTCCTTTCTTGTTGAGCTGCAGAGTGTATATGAGTTTATTGTGGATATTCTGAGCTCTTGGGCTAATTTCCACTTACAAGTGAGTGCATTCTATACGTGTTTATTTTTGTTTGTGTTACTTCACTCAGGATGATATTTTCTAGTTTCATTCATTTGCCTATGGTCTCCTTATGGTCTCCTGTAATTCTTTAAGGGATTTTGTGTTTCCTCTATAAGGACTTCTATCTCTTTACATCTATTGTCCTGTATTTCTTTGATGAAATTATTCATGTACTTTTTAAAATCCTTTAACAGTATCATGTTAAGTGATTTGAAGTACAAACATTTATTTTTCTTTTCTGTTGTGTTGAGGATATCCTAGCCTTGTGTTGGTGTGAGAACTGGGTTCTGAAGATGTCATATAAACTTGGTTTATATTGCTTAGGCTATTATTCTTCCCTCTCGCCATCTCATTATCTCTGGGGTTAGCTGGTTTTACTGTCTCTGACAATGGATTGATCCTCCTGTAAGCCTATGTGTCAGGACTCCAGGGACACTAGTTCTCTCCTGAAGGAACTTGTGTACCAAGAGCTGTGGATCAGGTTCAGCGACAAGGAATAGATAAAAACCAGAAGTATCCTGTAACAGACTGCCCCTCCGTTCCTGGGTTCTGAGGGCTCCAGGCAGTTCCCCCTGAAAAGTGGTAGTCTCTCCTGTGATCTTGAGTGTGTCAGCACTCATGGAGGTCCAGCCATTTCCTGGTGGGATCTGGGGAGAGAGAGATGAGGTACAGGTTCAGCTTTGTAAACACAGCTTTGGGTCCTTTTGGTTTTTAATCTTTCACTGAAAGAACTCACAAATTAAATTTGACTCCGTGACCAGTAAGCCCGTAGGAATGATCATCTCTTTGTATTTTCAGAGATGGGACCACAAATGATCGGCACCTGGCATTTTAACATGGGTGCTATCAATTAAAATTAGGTATCTTTTTCTTTCCTGAAAATTTATTCCTAGCAGAGATAATTACTCAGTCAACAAAGCATTGCTGTTGAACATGAAATAGATTATCATTGACAAATAAAAATATTTAGGCAATGTCATCTAGGTCATCAAATTGTAATATATTGAAGAACTCACATAAATAATTCATGATGGTTTAACCAATGCATGGAATGCAAGTTCATTAAAACAAAGAATAGTATAAAGTTTATTTTTACAACTTACTGAATCATGTAATAAATTATAAGTCTCCATTAATGTACCAGGCTCCATAATGATGGTATAGAGTAGGAATGAATAAAAAGTATTATGAGCTTTCACTTATAAAAATTGCATTACGATATAAGAAAAAAGAAAGATGAATGCATAATCAGTGTGTTGGAGTTGATTGTATGCAATAATTGAAGAATCTGTCTTAGAAATAAGGTCATGGAGATTGTCCCAAGAAATGACAGCTAAGTTAAATTAGATGAAAAATAATTGAACTATATTTCGGGCAATATTACTATAAATATAAGGTCAATAAAAGGAAAAGAACTTGCATATACAAAAAGTATATGTGATAGTAGTTTGTATACATTAAGTGATGGAAGAGAGGACCAAATAAAGCTGAAGTTTGATATCACATATAGGCTTACAGAAACAATATGAGAGATATAAATTTTTATTTATGGAAAATGTATAAGAAATCATTGAATAGTTTTAAATAAGTTTGTTTAACTCTCTATGTACATACTAAGGGACTCTGGTTAATTATGTATTATGAAATGATACACAGAATGATTTGAAAGATGTTTTTGAAGTCAATCTGGAAGTAGTGTCAGTTTTAAAGAAAAAGATTCATATCAGACAGTTATGTTGGAAATAATGTGTTTGGTAGTAGACTGATTATGGGAGGGCCGGACGAAAGAAAGACAATGTCTTGTTTTGAGAAAATGAAAATATGTTGGAGTTTTACTGTGATGTGGAATATTTCATGATAAGTGTATTTAGGAGAATTTTAAAGGAATATATTTTAGATCGATTTATTTGAAGATGCTTGAGAGAACCTCTAACTCACTAGAAATTCCTATTTACTGTTCCAGGTTTGGTGATATAAGCCATTACTCAGACCATGAATAAATAGCTGTTATATAACCAAAAAAATTCTTTAATAGATGTATTTTTCACACTATATCTCGTAGTTCTTATTTCATTAAGAGCAAACCTATGGTTACATTACATGTTTGTTTAGTACATGCGGACAAATAATTTGCCGATTTACTTACTCCAAAATTTTGGATTGCAATTAGCATTTAATCCAACTTTATGGCAGCTGACACAGCTGTTTGATTAGAATATAATAGTTCATGAATTTAAATTTCACAGAAAGAAGTGATTTGCTCATATTTTGTAAAGTTACAAACTCTAGAAGTGTAAAAATATATAATAAATATCTAGCTCTTCTACGTTTTCTCTTTAGTATTTTAGCGTGTTATGATATTCATGCAAAAATTCTTTACCCAGATGATTTTAACTGTAATATCCAGTACTATTAAACATATGCACAGCATTTTACAACTATGAATGATATTTGCTTTCAGAAAATTTTCATCAAATGAGCCAGAAATTCTTCATGACTTCAACACAACATGGCCTTTGGGAACAGAATAAACCACAAACAAGGAAATGGAGAAAGTGATTGACTCACACAAAATTCTTGGTTTTAAATTTAATAATCATGCTAGTTATGGGATAGAGCTTTGAAAATAGAGTCAATGACAGGATGAAAAACTCTGACAAAGAGTATTTAAATTGAATTTTTACTAAATAAAAGAAAACAGTTGATCTGAAGGTAAACTACATTTAACAAAATGACGCTGTTCTTCTGCCACATTTATTCAATGCTTTGTTTTTTGTGCCTATATATGTTCCAGAAACATTTCAATGATTCTGGTTATTCTTAAATAAATGAACATGCAGTTCAGCTGATTTAATATTCCACATTATCTTAATGTTCTTCTGTATCTTTAGATATTAAAATTATAGAGAATTATTTTGACTAGAATAAAATTTTATTGTTTCTTTATCATATGAGAGAAGAAATTATTTACAGAGAATGGATACCTGATACTTTCTAAATAATCTCAATACAGTTATAAGCCATATATATTAGATCAATCATTCATACCTTCTCCAAATGAAACTCCTTAAATGTTACTACACATATAGTGCGTAAAGGGAGTGATATATAGAAATAAAAACATCACTTATGCAGCCACAATCATCTATTATCCCCATGATGAAATCCAATACTAGGAAGAGAAGATGATACAGATGCACTGCAGGAAAGATCAGCATCATTCAAAATGAAGATTGAGGTGGAAAGTGATTTGAACTAAGTAGAGTTAAGAATAATGTAAATAAGTTTAATGTTATGAGAACTAGTTTACCTGTTATGGTTGCCTTATCCCTTCTTAACTTGGGCAGTCACATTTCTGCTCTGTGGAATGAGACAGTCTCCACCTTCTCAGCCCTCACATATTTCAGTTTGTCACTTGGTCCTCAGTACATCCATATACCTGGCAATGAATTTTTCTTCTTGGAAATTTGAAATGTTCATATTTCCTTAATTTGGAGAGAGGGTTAAAAGCAAATGGTAAGTGAGTGACATACCATAACTCTTCTGTATTATTATCAAAATGGGGTTTTTTTTGGTGATTGGACACTTGAGGAGAGAAGAAAGGAAAGGTGCTGCTTTATTTGGAATATTTTCTTACCTCATTCTCTGCCCCTGTAAAGGGACCAGCCTTATCTGTCAGGCCTGGCCGTGTTCCTGTCACTACTCCACTGCCTTTCTCATGCAGTTCTTAATTATAGATTCTGCTTGTCACTCTAGGTTTCATCTTGACCAGATTCATCTCATTTCCCTGTGATCCTGCTCTGAAACATATGCAAGTTTTTTTTCTTGTGTTTCATTTTCAAACTTTTAAATGTTTATGTTAATTTTTATTTAACCTGTTTTAGGGAAGCCTTAGAGGAGAATTATTCATGGCTGTTTGTTTTGATTGGAAGGAGAAAATAATGAAAAAAACACTTTTTAATTTTACAAGACATTTTCATTTCTAAGTATTTCTCTTATATAAACCCACCATGATAGTTTATCTACCTGTCTTGTCCTGAGTTGTTTCTTCCCATTGTTACTTGAATACTGACTCTGAGGACTTACTACAGAACGGTAAATGCTGGCATACATGAGGAAGGAGTTGATTCTTCTACACTTTTCTAACCCTTTTTTAGATGTATCTTCTTGCTCTCTTGAGCTATTTGAATTAATTTGGATCACTGTACTCAGTAGTATAGTAATATAGTGCTTGGGCCTTGAAAATATCTATTATTATTGCCTTCTCATAGATTTACAGCTCAGGGTTGGGCCTAGTTACATTTTGGAACTTTACTCCAAGAAGTTTGTGAACTTGGAAAAAAACCTAGACAGCAGCTATCAATACTTTCAAATGGTATTTTAATACATGAGGGCTATAAAAACCTTAAATAAATCATGGAAAACAGTCTGAGATTCCAGTTTCTGTAAAGTACTTGAAAAACATGAAAGGCAAAAGTCCATGGCCCACTCACTTTTGTCTTCTCATAGTGTGCGCAAAAGTGACTTTACTTTGGTGCCTTTTCTGGTTAGAATGTAAAGTTGTTTATGGTAGTTTGTGTTAATGGTTTTCTTCTATTAATATACCCTTTTGCTATTGTTTTTGTTTTTTGTCTTCATCATTCCCATTAGGGCCATGGTTCCCCACTTTGTATAGATAAAAGGTGGGTTCAGTCCAGCTATTATTGTCCTGGGGAACAACCCTCAATTTTGGGAACAAATGTTCACAATTATATATTTGACCATGGTTTAAAACTCTTCCTTGACTTCAATTTCTTGTAGCAACATAATTGTTTACTTCTGCTTCAATTATTTGTATTGACACCGTATAATCCCATTATGTATCTGTGTGTACGGGGAGAGGAATTCTTTCAATTTTCTGTGTTATGTGCTTTTATTCTTCCATAAATTATATCCCACCACCACATGAGCACAGCACACTACCTGGCATTATTGCTTGCTGGGATTATTGGGGAAGGATAGTGTGAAATACATCACTGTTCTTTGTCTCAGAGATTCTTATTTTTAATAAGTAATCCATCCTATTGAAATAGCTAATTAACCCTAGTATTCTCCTTCATATTTGGCTGCTGCTGTGAATAAATTGCATTTTTCCATTGATAAACAATAACAAAATCCCATAAAGGCACGAATATACATAAAGAGGGAAAAGTATTCACAAAGAAAAAATGCATTTAAAATGGAGAAAAAATATATGCAAAATGACATCAAAAGTTATAGTCAGAAATTATGAAATTAAAAATTTCATTATAAATTAAAATTTTTAAGGTTAGATAATACAAGTATATATTCAAACAAAGAGGAAAATATTAAATGCAGTGTATGCACAAAGAGTTAACTCAAACTGTAGTATATAATCCAAGATAGGAATGGAGAACTCACTCTTGCTACTGTAGAGGCAAATATGGAAAACTACCACTAGGTTTAACCCAGACTTTATTGCGTAGTGACAAACTATCAAGAAAGATGAATTCAAAAATATCACATAAATAAATAATCAATAAATTAAACAAATTCAAAAAATAATAAAATATTGAAGAGTAGCCCTAGTCCATGGTGATCTGATAGGATGTATAGGATTATTTCAATATTCTGGTATCAATTGAGGCCTGTTATGTGAATGAGTATATGGTCAAATTGGGAGAAGTTACAATGAGGTGTATAGGAAAAGGTATATTCTTCTGATTTAGGATGAAATGTTACCTAAATATCTGTTAAATCTATTTGGATTTTTTAAGTTATTAAAATAACTTCTGTTATTTTAACCATATCTTTTGAGATTCAGTTTCTGTAAATTTTCCTTTGATGAGAGTGCAGCATTGAAGTCTCCAACAATTTATTGCCTGTGGTGCAATATTTGCTTTGAGCTATAGTTTTGTTTCTTTTATGAATTTAGGTGTCCTTGCATTTGAAACATAGTTGTTAAGAATGGAAAGTTCATCTTAGTATTATTTTTTCTTTGACAAGTATGGTTCCCTTCCTTATCATTTTTGATAACTTTTTGTTATTTAGTATTATAATTATTATATTTATTATTTTTTATTTTCACTTTTATCATAATATTATATTATTATTATTATTATTATTATTATTATTACTTCTATTATGTTTCTAACTGATATTTTCTATGATTCTAGTACTTTAACAGGTATCTCTTTCTAGTTTGAGGAATATTGTTCCCAGAAGATCACATAAATATAGTTATAGTAGCAGATTTTATTCTCATCCTTCTCATAGTGTCCTGAACTTATGAATCAGGGACCCTGCCTCAGCTGGTTCTGATTGGAAAATTGAGATAATGATAGTCAGTGTCTAGGCAGGACAGACAGAGCAGGAGTTTCAGGACGCTTGGACAAAGGTACAGAGTGGAAGGAGGCATGGAGATTCTCCAGGACAGACTTTCAGGACAGAGAAGCAGCTGACATAGAAGAGCATGAGAATAAGCAGACCCCGGAGAGCTGCTCAAAGTTGTCCAGGGCAAGAAAGATGGGATATAGATTTTAGCAAATAATAACGAGGGAATATCAGTGGAGGATAGTTTAGCCACTCGGAGGTTAGGAAGTGGCCTTGCCATTGAGCTGTTAAAGGCATAGAAAAATATAAAGTCTGTATGTGTGTGCCCTCCATCTATAAGCCCCCACCCATCCGTGTCATTTCCTGCTGCCTTCTCTTCTTCATAGGTGTTATCCCCTCCAAAAAAAACATCCCCTTGCTGCCTCCCCAGCATGACATTCTATTTCCTGGAAGGTCCAGCCTTGGCATGACCAAGGGCTCCTCCCATTGGTGCAGAGCCCGGTCATGCTCTGCTACATATGCAGCTGGAGACGCCAGTCTGTCCATGTGCAGTCTTCAGGAAGTGCTTTAGTCCCGCGGAGCTCTGGTTCGTGACCCCTGTTGTCCTTACTGGGTTGCAAGGCACTTCCGCTCCTTTAATACTTTCTCTCTCTCTTCTCCAAAGGGGACCCTGTTCTCAGTTCAATAGCTGGCTGGAAGCATCAGCCTCGGTGTTTGTCATGATCTGGAAGAGCCTCTCAGGGGACAGCTCTATCAGGCTCCTGTGAGCATGCACTTGTTGGCATCAGCAATATTGTTTAGGTTTGGGGGCTGCATGCATGTGGGCTGCATCCCCAGGTGGTGCAGGCTCAGAATGGCTATTCCTTCAGTCTCTGCTCTAAACTTAATCTCCATATCATGTCCTATGAATATTTTTGTTTCCCCTTTTAATACAGACCATCCTCATTTGGTTCATCTTTCGTCTTGAACTTAAAGCGGTATGTGAATTGTAAGTTGGGTAATTCAAGTTTGGGGTAGTGTGTGTGTGTGTGTGTGTGTGTGTGTGTGTGTTTGTGTGTTTTATTTTTGTATTTTGTGTGTGTCTTTGTGTGTTTTATTTTTGTTTGTGTGTGTGTGTGTTATTTGGTTGTGGTGTGTGAATTGTATGATGGGTAATTCAAGTTTTGGGGGTATTTAGTGTGTGTGTGTGTTTGTGTGTTTTATTTTTGTATTGTGTGTGTGTGTGTGTGTGTGTGTGTGTGATTTGGTTGCGGTATGTGAATTGTATGTTGGGTAATTCAAGCTTTTGGGTTAGTGTGTGTATGTGTGTGTGTGTGTGTGTGTTTGTGTGTTTTTTTTTTGTGAGTGTGTGTGTGATTTGGTCGCCTCATTCAGGATGGTATTTTATAGTTTCATTCATTTGCTTATAATTTCACGATGTCATTGTATTTGATTACTGAGGGGCTCTCCATTATGTAGATGAACCATATTTTCTGTATCCATTCCTGTGGTCAAATCATCTGGGTTCTTCCTAGCTTCTGGCTATCATGACTACAGCTGCTATAAACATAGTACAACATGTGTCCTGGTTCTATGTTGGGGCATCATTTGGGAATATGCCCAGGAGTGGGATAGCTAAGTCCTCAGCATATACCATGTCCAATGTTCTGAGGAAAGCCCAGAGTAATTTCCGGAATATTGTACCTCATTTCAATCCCACCAATAATAGAGGAGTCTTCCTCTTTCTCCACATGGTGACCAGCATCTGCTGTTAACTGAATGTTTGATCTTAGCCATTCTGCCTGGTGTATCTTTTGATTTTCATTACCCTGATGAATAATGACGTTGAACATTTCTTTATGTATTTCTCATCCATTCAAAATTCTTTTGCTGAAAATTATTTGTTTAGATCTGTACCCCATTTATAATAGGGTTATTTGACTTTCTGGAGTATAACTTCTTGAGTCCTTTGTACATATTGAATATTAGTTCTCTTTCAGATATAGGATGGCAAAGATCGCTTTTCAAGATATTAGTTTCCATTTTGTCATAATGACCGTGTTCCTTGCCTTACAGACACTTTGCATTATGTCAAGGTCCAATCTGTCAACTCTTCATCGTAAAGCATAAGCCAGTGGTTTGGTGTTCTGTTCAAGAAATTTTCCATTGTTGTCATGTGTTCAAGCTTTTCCCCACTTTTTCTTCTATTGATTTGTGTTTATCTCTTTTTTCTCGATGCCCTTAATATGCTTGGAATTCAGGTTTGTACAGCGTGATAAGAATGGATGGATTTACATTAATTTACACGCTGACATCTTTATGAACCAACACAGCTGTTTACTTGCCTGTCTCTGTACGAATACCATATAATTTTTATCACTATTGCTGGGTATTCAGCTTTAGGTTAGGGATGTTGATTTCCACAGAATACCTTTTATTTTGAGAATAGTTTCCACTTCCTTGTTTTTTCTTTTGTTTTTTTCTTATTCTAAATGTATGAAGAATTTTGTTGAAATTTTCTTGGGGATTGCCTTGAATCTGTACATTGCTTTTGGCAAAGGGCCCTTTTTGCTATTTCAATACTGCCAATCCAGGACCATGAAAGGTATTTCCATCTTCTGAGATTTTCTTCTTTTAGAGAAATTAAGTTCTTTTCATACGGCGCTTTCCCTTGCATGGTTTGCGTTACACGGAGGTATTTTTTGTTATTTGTGATTATTGTGAAGAGTGTCACATTCCTAATTTCTTTCTTGGTCTGTTTATTCATGGAAGGTTACTGATCTGTTTGAGTTAATTCTATATCCAGGACTTTGCTGAAGTTGTTTATGACATGAAGTAGTTCTCTGGTAGAAATAATGGAGTCACTTAAGTGTACTATCATATCACCTGAAAATAGTGATATATTGACCTCTTCCTTTCATATTTGTATCCCTTTGTCCTCCTTTTTTTGTCTAATTGGTCAGACTAGCACATGGAGTACCATATTTAATAAGTAGGGAGAGAATGAATAGCCTTGTCTAGTTCCTGATTTTAGAGGGAGAGCTTCAAGATTCTCTTCATTTAGTTTGATTTTTGGCTACTGGTTTGCTGTACATTACGTTACTGTTGTTGAGTATGGGCCTTGAATTCCTATAATTGCAAGGCTTTGGCTATGAAGGGATGTTTCATTTTGTCAAATGCTTTCGCAGCATCTAGTGAGATGAAAATGTATTTTTTCTTTCAGTTTGATTATCTGGTGGATTATGTTGATGGAATTCCATATTGAACTATCATTGCATTCCTGTTATAAATTTAGGTGCCGTTGGATGTAGTGTATGGATATTCAGGACAGAGAATTGACCCTGGTGGAATTTTTTTCTCTGATGAAAATGAAGTGTTCATCCTTATCTTTTTTTTTTTTGATAACTTTTGGTTGAATTAGATACTGAAATGTATGCTCCAGGATGTTTCCACAGACCATTTTCTTGGAAAATTGTTTTACAGCCTTTTATTCTGAGATACTATCTCTCTTTGTCACTGAGCTGCATTTCCTTAATGCAACAAAATTCTAGTTCTTCTTTATGTATGCAGTCTGTTAGTCTATGTCTTTTTTATTGGAGAATTTTGCTTTGATGCTAAGAGATATTAAGGAATAATTATTGTGGTTTTCTGTTATTTTTTGGTAGAGGTGGAAGTATGTTTGTGTGACTCTCTTCTTTAGGGTTTGTTGAAAGAGGATTACTTTCTTTCTTTTTATAGGGTGTAATTTACCTCCTTGTGTTGGAGTTTCTCATGTATTATCTTTAATAGGGCAGGATTTGTGCAAATATACTGTGTAAATTTAGTTTATCATAAAATATCTTGGTTTCTCCAGTTGTGCTGATTGAAAGTTTTGCAGGGAGAGTAGCCTGGGCTGGCATTTATTTTCTCTTAGTGTTTTATAAAATACACTCTGGATCTGACTTTCATGGTCTCTGGTGAGAAGTCTGGTGTAATACTTATAGGTATGCCTATATATGTTACCTGACTTTTTCGCTTACTGCCTTTAGTATTCTTTCTTTGTTTTGTGCATTTGGTGTTTAGACTATTATGTGAAGGGAGAAGTTTCTTTTTGGTCCAATCTATTTGGAGAAATGTATGATTCTTTTATTATTATAGGCATTTCTCCCTTTAGGTTAGGGAAGTTTTCTCCTATAATTTTTGATGATATTTACTGGCCCTTCTTTATGGGAATCTTCGCTCTTTTTTATACCCATTATCCTTTGGTTTGATCTCATTCTGTCCTGGATTTCCTGGTTGTTTTCCATTAGGAGCTCTTTGAGCTTTACATTTTCTTTGATGGTTGTGTAAATGTTTTCTACAGTATCTTCTGGCCCTGAGATTTTTATCTTTTATCTCTTGTATTCTCTTTCTGATGCTTCTGTCTATGACTTCTGATTTCTCCATAGGTTATCCACCTCCAGGTTTGTCCCTCTTTGTGCTTTATTTATTGTTTCTTTTTCCACTTATTGATCCTAGATTTTTTAAATTCCTTCATCTGTTTGACTGTGTTTTCCTGTGATTCTTGAAAGAATTTTGTGTTTCCCCTTTAAGGGCATGTACTTTTTTACCTGTTTTGTCCTGTATTTCTTGAAGAGTTTTATATGTTCCCTACTCAATGTCCTCTATCATCATCATGAAAAATGATTTTGAATCCACATCTTGCTTTTTCAGTTTGTTGGGATATCCAATATTTGCTTTCTTTGGATAAGGGAGCTCTGATGATGCGAAGTAGATTTGATTTCTGTTGCTTTAGTTCCTGTGCTTGACTCTGGCCATCAGGTTTTCTCTGGTGTTTCGTGGTCTTGCTGTCTCTGACAGTGGCATTACCATCCTGTAAAACTCTTTGTCACTTTTCCTATAGACTTCTTTTCTCCCACCAAGATGTGGGTACAGAGATATGGGGGACCAGATCAGCAATGGGTGCAGGTGGAAACAGGACGTGTCCTGTCCCAGACTGCTCTTGTTTTCTGTGTCCTGTGGCCTCCAGCCTGGTTGCTTGGAGCAGAAGGGTTGGTCTCGCCTGTGTTCTCAGTTGTGTTACTTTTCCTGGCCCCTGGCTTTCATCTCTGGACAAAGGTAGATACTGGAAGGATCCCCTCCCTTATTCTCCCAAGGTTCCTGTATCCATAGGGCTCTAAGCAGCTTCCTCTCAGCACAGGAATGTGAGCAGAGGTAATGGTTTCCCCGAAGTTCTCAGAATTGTCCATGATTCTGGGAGTCCAGGTTTCTCACCCACCGAATTTGGGTACAGAGAGCTATTGTACTATGTTATCTCTGGGCGCAGCAAGAAACAGGAAGCTTGTATCTTCTTTATATTATCATCCTAATAAATGGAAATATCAGCATAGGCATTTCCTGTATATGAAATATATATGGAGGGGTTGTCATGGGTAGATGGATACAAATAGATACAAAATTCACTTGAATAAGCGTGGCGTATTAAGATATATCCTGCCTGGAATCTGTGAAGAAGAATGACATAGTCTGTGTTATATAAAATGGATTATGAAATTGAGTGGAAAAATTCTTCTAATAAACATAATATAATTTTAAATTGAATCTTCATCATTAATTTATATAACACATCTTCACTAGGTATCTAGAATTTCATCGATTATGATACATTAAGGATGCCAATATGAAAAAAAAAACCTCATCTTCCATAAACAGGCATTGTAGATTTTCCGTTGCATCTTAACCATAACCATGGATATTTCTGAGAACTTAGGGGTAGCCATGACCTCTGCTTCCTTAATGTAAAGGGAGAGAAAGAACTTAGAGTGTTGTCAAGCATGTGCTCACAGGAACTTACTTATATGATAGGTCCATGGTCTTTATTTTCAGTGAACTGGGTTTTGGTGGGGGTTACCTGAGTTTGAATTTTGTGATTTATTTCTGTGTTTTATAACTTATTTTACTATATCATTTATCTTTTATAAAGATTTATATTTTATTCAGTTTGTTTATTTTATTTATATTTCATTTCAGCCTTTCTGCTGAGACTAGATCTCTCCAAAGTAAATGAACTAAAGAAACCGATTTTGATATTTTACTAACATACCAGAGTACCGCAGACGATGTGGCTATTTGATTATAGGAGAGCAATAACTATGCTTCCTTTGGAATATAATAGGAAGATGAAACCAAAACACAAGTTAAATAGTTCAAATAAGGTATTAGCTATAAAGGTGAATTTTGTAATTGGATGGATTCACTATCATTATAATTAGACCTGATGTGATGTAGAGAATTACAAAAAGCTAATATGTGACTATTTCAATACAAACACCTAATATACAGTGACTAATTTCAGTTTCATTGACATTTTGGTTGGGTCACAAGCCTTTAACGGCTGAGGTGTTTTTGTAGCCTCTTATGTGGAGTTCTCATGCACACTAAATATATTTACTCTATAGTATGCAGCAGAGTTCGGAAAGCATATATAATATAATAAACACAAGAAAAATAAAATTTTATAGCCATAATCATAGAAAGATTATTTGTCTTCAACATTTATGCTTGCATGTCAGAACAGGATTCAATGTGCAATTGTCTTAACTCTCTTCCAGTCAAGCCACACATCCAGGGAGGGGCTGATGTGAGCGGATCCACGCTGAGTTGCAGTGACCTAAATCTGAGCTGTTCTCGCCATACTGAACGTGTTACCTTTCATCCTCTGTGGCTGAGACCTTGTATGAATAACCCTAAGAAACCTAGACTCTCCTGTTCTGTCTGCAACTCATTAAGTCTCTCAGAAACCACGTTAGGAACCCCAGTGTGTTCCGTTACCATAACCTTTCCCTGCCTGAGGCATCTCATCTGTAAAATAAGAATAAACAGCCCCTTTTGTTTAACAAACACTTAATGTGGCTGACACCCGGGAGCTGTCCCAGGTGCTGAACACAGAGTACAGCCAGACACAGGTTCAGTGCATGAGAGTTAAAAGCTGAGCTGGGAGAGATCCATAATTAATACGATCAAATATTAATATAATAAAGAACTTGGTGGTGGAAAAAGCTTGAAAAAAAGAAAAATAAAACAAGGAAAGAACAGAGAATCAAAACAGAAGGTACGGGTGTAGTTAGACTGGAAATCACGCTTCCTGCAAAACAGGCAGGATGGCACATGTTCACTTCCGAAATAAATAACTCTAAAGTTCAGGTTCTGTGCTCAGAAGAAAACAAGTGTCTATTAAATATAAAACTTTTAAAAAGTTTTGTTTTTTCCCAGACAACATCTAATGGAATTGCTAACCAACTGGACTAATTGAAGAAATGTTAAAATGGTGCCACAGAGACGACATAGTAATTAAGAATGCACACTGCTTTTAGAGAAGATCTGAGTTTGGATTCAGGCTCCCGTGTCCTGTGACCCACAAACACTTGTTATTTCAGCTCCGGGGATCTACCGCCCCTAATGGCTTTCTTGGACATCATGCTCTTATGTGTATTCACACACACACACACACACACACACACACACACACACACAAACAAACATGTACACTCACAGAGATAATTAAAAATTAAAAAGTAGACTTTGAAAAAGAATGTTACAGAAGAATCATTTAAGGATACAAAATAATGAGTCAGAAATTGATATTCACACAGAAATCAGTGCATGATGAACAGAGTAATTAAAACAGAACTAAAATTAACATTTTCAGTCATGATTGCTCTGCAACATGAAATAATAGCAATATATGTTCACATCTGAAGTAAATATAAAATAGACAGCAAGCTAGAGCAGATGGGAAGGAGTAATTGGAAATATAAGATTCCACAGGCTACGTATTAATACAACTAAAGAAGTATTTAACTAGGGGTGAGTCTGTATTCTTTGACACATATTGTAAATACCAGGTGTGGTGGAAACACATAAAACAAGTGTCTTAATTTTTTTAATATATCTCGATGCTGAGGAACAGGGATACCAGAACATCTGCTTTCATCCTGCTACTAGAAAAAGAGTCACCTCATCTTTAGTGCCCATTCTTGGGAAGGTGAATAAAAAAGCCTGGTTATGTCTACTGGGTTTGAAGAACATGTGGACTGTGACGAGTTGGTAGCCAGAGTGCCTGCAACATCTACAAAACACAGTACTGGGGAGAACAGTGAAAGGCTCAAAGAAGATCACACTGTGCCTGGGCCTCCTTCTGCTGACTCTTTTACTGACAAACTTGAACAGGTAATTCCCCACACATTCCAGGTTCACATAAACCTTCCTCTCTTGCCATAGAGATCTTGAATCTTCCACTTTTCCAGGAGTTTCTTGAACTATGCAAATGTTTCCAAGGATCTACAGGTCATTCCACATTTGCCCAGGTGTCCAAATTCTTCCCACAGATCCTGAAAAGAAATCATACATTCTCCTTTTCCAGAAGGAGTGTCTTTCTTTATTCCATCTTTATTAAATTGGGTATTTCTTATTTACATTTCAAATGTTATTCCCTTTCCTGGTTTCCAGGCTAACATCTCCTAGCACCTCCCACTCCCCTTCTATAGGGGTGTTCCTCTCCTGATGCACCCCCACATTCTGCCCTTTCCCAACAATCCCATTCACTGGGGAGTTCAGTCTTGGCAGGACCAGAGACTTCCCCTTCCACTGGTGCAGGACTCCCAGCTGCCGAGATGGTTCTTTTCTGCACATGTGCACACATGTGTGCTGATGAGCCTGCAAACCCTCTATTCCTCTGGGAGAACGTTGCCCTAGAGATATAACAGCCAGAAGAATATAGGCATCGAGGCCCTGGCAGCCTGAGAGTTCTGCAGAGGCTGACAGTCTCCACTGCCCCTTCTGTGACAATTAGTGTTGAATGTCTGGGAATTCTGAAGTGGCTTTTGTTGTATCGACTTACTTGTTAGCAGAAATGTGAGAGCCTCAGTAACCCACCCAGAGGTGGCTCACATCTCACAGGTGACAGGCGGGGCACTTGTGCTTGCCCAGATGCCCTTTTATGGTGTGCATGTGTTTCTCTCCCTCTCCAAGCAGGCTTCGGTGCAGGGAAAAATCCCGTCATCTCTCTCTCCATAAAAGGATATTCAGCTGTGGTTTGAAAGTCAAACCAACATCCATGTGTGCCGTGGAACAGCAATGAGGACAGATTCTTTTACGTATGCAAATGTATTCCGAGTGGTACTTTGGATTTATAATCGTAAGATTATTACCAGCAGGTGATGAAATTAAGATTTAAATATCGTGTTCCATTTAAATGCCAGGTAAGCTTTTGGCTGGATCAGGAATCAGCACATTGTTGGGTAAATACTAATCGGGCTGTGATGGTATCCTGTAATTAGTTAGGGCTTGGGGGGGAATAAGATTTCCTTGTTACCTGCCATTTTAGCTCAAGGCAACTTTGAGGCTTCAGGGAGGACGCTGTCAGTCTCAGAAGGGTTTCCATTAGAAGGAGGAGATGGTTGAAGCAGTTCTCCCAGGTCCGGGTGAGAGTCTAATTCTAGACCTGGGTAATTAGATCAACAGTTAGATCTAACTGCAGACACACAATAGGATGCAGTTCAGGCTGATTAACCACACAAAGCCATTAGGTGGATCAATGAAAAGTCAGCATTTCTCTTCCTGAGCAGAACAATCCGCACTGGAGCTGCGCGTGGGTGGCTGCAGGCTCGAGTCTCTACAGGTGCTCTTTGAGCCACCTGCAGGTATAGAATGGTGTACAATCTTTGTCCCAAGCCTACAGTGAAGAGGTCCTCATCCTGTCTCCAGGCTAGAAGGAACTGAAGGTCAGAGATGTCTTTATTCAGGTCCACACAGCAAAGGGCAGGGCAGAGAGAGATTCACTCTCGGTATGTCTGACGCTTTAAGACATCCTCAGAGACACTGCTGCAAATCTCCACCCCCACCCACTGATCCCAAAGCAAGAGTGACCATCAAGATATCTAAGACTTGACTTCCACTGTGCACGGAGAAAAACTTCTGTCCGAGTTGAGGTCTCTTCTAGGGTGCACAAGGAAAACCTTCCTCCAGTCCCTCCCACCAGCTCTGGGTGGGAGCAGGCAGGGTCCCCCCATCTTGACAGCTGCAAGGCTGTTTCAGGCTCAGTCCCCACCTTCCGGGTTTAGGGTGGGTTGGGGGTGGGGGTGTGGAGAGCCCTGCCTGGACTATCCGAGATTGAAGAATACACGTAGGGGCTCCAGGCCACTTGCGCCCTCTAACGCCAGTCACAGGGACGACATCTCCGTGAGATCTCACCTGGGAGTCCTGCATCCACCTCTGACCTGGGCACAGCCATATCCCTCCAATTTGATGGGGCCACCTGCCCTTTGTAGGTCCGTGAGCGCCTAATAGGGCTACAGGAAGAGCGTTTAGCTGCACAAGGTCTTGGATTTGGTCTTCAGCGCTACTTAAAGAACAAAACAGGGCATTTCGACAAACCCCTTTCTTTTTACATCAAAAACGGATACATGGAGCCTAATTGCAGTTTCTACTTATGGATTTTATCTATCCATTTCCTCCCTTTTCTTTCTTTCTTTCTTTCTTTCTTTCTTTCTTTCTTTCTTTCTTTCTTTCTTTCTTTCTTTCTCTCTTTCTCTCTTTCTCTCTTCCTCTCTTTCTCTCTTTCTCTCTTTCTCTCTTTCTCTCTTTGTGTATGTGTGTGAGAGATACATATGTGTACTCATGTGTTTGAATGTGTATTGTGCAGACATGTGTGTATGTGTGATATGATGTCATAGATTTTCATTGCTTTCCTATCAGATTCACCGCAGCAAGCTCTTTCAGTCAAAATCAGACTCATTGATATGACCAGTTAGTTCTGGTTGCCCCTTTCCTCCCTGGATTCCCTAACTCTGCCTTCCCAGGATTTAATTATAGGCAACCTCCACACCCACCCCCTCTAACCCCTCCCCCACTCTTATGGGTTTCTATGGGAGGGGAGTTGTACTAGGTCTCTGTGTTTCCATGGAATGTGCTTTAGTTGTGGATCCATCTCCCTGGCTTCTGTAGTGTATGTTGAATGCTCATATTTGACTGAGCATGTGTTTTGAAATTGCAAAGGAAAGATACCTAAGCCATCTCAGGCCAGGGGGCCATGGCTCTTGGTGCATTTGGAATGTAGTTGTTGGTCCTCATCCTCTTCAGTGTCTCTGAGGCTGAAATTGTAACCTTTTCTTTTTCTTCTTCTTTTTTTTTTAAATCAGTGTCTATTCATTATCCACAGTGCTGGGTTGCATCAAGACAACTTCCTTTAACCATGTCATGTGCTTTACCCTATCTGAACTTCCTGCTCACCTCCATCCCCCACCCCCCTGCCTAGTCTCCTTCCTTCTCCAGGCCTTTGTTGCCTTCGTGACATATGGACATATTTGGTTTTTGTTTTTGTTTTTGGTTTTGGTTTTGGTTTTTTTGTTTTTTTGTTTTTTGTTTTTGGATCTGTTAAGAATCCATAAAGATTCAGTAAAGAATTACAGGACTCACAAACGAGACAAAAATCACAGTATTTGCTTTTCGGTGTCTGGTTGATTTTGCTTAATGCGGTGGACTCCAGTTTTCCTACCAAAGACTTTTTTTACCTCAATCCCTTTTGTGGCTGGATAAAATTCCATTGTGTATGTGTACCAGGACTTATTCAATGGTCTATTGATGGATGCACAGGCAGATTCCACATCTTGGCTACTGAGTATAGTGCCACAGTAAGCATGGTGTGCAGGTGTCCTCTGATGTGTTGCCTCTGAGTCCTGTGGACACGGTGTCCAAATGCTCAGGCTGACTGCCATTCACCGAGAGGGTCTGAGCCTAAGCTGTGTGCTCTCTCTTTGGATGGAGGCTTTGCATGAGATGACTGTGTGTGTGTGTGTGTGTGTGTGTGTGCGTGTGTGTGTTCGGTGAATGACTGTGCAACCTTACTTTGGGACTCTTCATGGAGTTTATGAAAGCTATAGCTGTGTTGTTGAGCATTGGAGATAGATGTTTACAGCACCCCATCCCTCTATCCCTCCTTACGCCTCTGCTTCCTTCTGCTCCTTTTCCCTTCCCCTTCCTTGCCAACTCCATCTTTCAAGACAGTGTCTCACTATATAGCCTAGGCTGGCCTCATGCTTGCAATGATTCCCCTGCCTCAGCCTTTCAAATACCAATAAGTCCTTTCCTTGGAGGAAGAGAAAGACTTTCAGAGGTGCAGTTGTGGGCATGGGTTGCCAGGAGAGGAGTAGACACCAGACTGTCTGACTTTGTACAAGGAAACAAGGACCAAAGCAGATAGCAATGGGGACAGTGAGGTTGGCCACTGTACCCACTCCCTGTCCCCCGCACATAGAACCGGAGCTCTGGCAAGTCATGTTTTCTAAGCCATCAAGTCATTTCAGTGGTCAGATAAAACATGGCACAGGGATCCTTGGGAACATGTAAAGAAGAAATTATTACCTACAATTTCTAGTCTAGGAAAAGAAAAGGCCGTCAGAATCTGTGTGTGTGTGTGTTTGTGTGTGTGTGTGTGTGTGTGTGTGTGTGTGTTCATGTGTTGGGTCATAGCAGGAAACAGTGTGGATAGCAGGATTTCAAGATATTCTGAAATTTGAGTATTTTCCTGAGCTTCTGGGTAGAGATATGGCTGTGTGGGTCTGTTTGGTATCTGATCCTTTAAATAGAGAAGGGCTAATATTGGGAGGGTCCATCCCAAGCAAAATGGACAAATACCACATGGTTTCCCTCATTTTGGGGGCCCTAAAATTCTTTAAAGTTTCATTGTGTTCATAGGAAATGGGAGGAGTTCTGGGGGAGAAAGAGGGTTGAGCATAGACCTTGCTGGATGCAGAGAAAGAGGTGCTTCTCCTCTGTAAGCCAGCAGACTGGCCAGGACAGCATCAAGTGAACAGGCAAACCATGTTGTCATCACTAGGGGGAACCATGGTGAATTAGGATGAAAACTATCACTCCTCTCCTAAACCAAATTCCCCAGGGCCTGTTGGTCATCTCTTACACTGACTAACAAAGGCATCAATATCAGAGCTGAGAGAACCACATCTGAAACTTGTCACATTACTCAGTTTCCCCTCTGGAAGAAACAGATCAATTACAGTCAGGACAAGCTTAGGCACAGCCTAAGTTCCAGCTGCCTTTTCCAAGGCCACCACCAGCCTTGTTAGTGAAGGTGATATGGCACTGATGAGTGGGCTGCATTCTTGGGTTATGGTTATTCTAATACAATCACTATAGGAGACATCTGTTGCTGGACATAGCACCGTAGGCATGGCCATGCCTGTTTGGTTTCTATTAATATCGTTCATGAACCACAGGCTTAAATGGATGGAGGGGTGAAAGTGTTTGTGGCTGTGGGACCACTTCCCTACTGGGGACTTGGCAGGACTTGGTCTACCCTGGACTTTCTCCAGTATCCTCCCGTTATGTCCTTTCCAATTAAGGTGTTAAATCAGAGAGAGAATGGGTCCAGGTGGTATCCTGGAGACCGTGGCTCTGACATCACGGAAACATCGTGTGATCAAGCTGAATTAGCACACACTCGATGTTCTCATGCTCTTCTTCAAGCCAGTGGCCTCTGCACTGAGTCCCATGATTATTGATTAGTTTGTGAATGTAAGACTGAAAGGGGTGGGGCTGCAGTATTGGCCTGTACATGGCAGCCGGATGTCTTCCTGTTGGCAGAGCCCACATCGGAATGACTGCGGCTCCAGACAGAGTGCCTAGTGCTGAGAATTTGAATTATGATCCTTGAATCCCTAACGTAATGAGCCATCTCCCAGGCCCTGGTGCTTTGTTGATGAGTCTGCAAGTTGCATGTTTAATAAGTAAGGAATCGAACCATGAGGAATGGGAAGAAGAGAGTGTTTGCCTCCTCTGCCCACCCTCTCTGCTCCCAGGGAGGTTGTGGCAATGGCAGGTTGCCCTCATCTTCTCAGTGAACTGGACTTAGTGGATGTTCTCAGGACCTTGGAGAGGGCCAGAGAAGCTGCTTTGTTCTGCACGATGTTTCAGACTCTTGAAGGTTCTGGATGAATTCCAGGTGAATGGATACCTTTACCTCACAGAGAGGGAAATCAAGAGGCTTGATTATTGCACCAGCCTCTGGAGTGTGTGGGACCCGTGTGGAGGGCTCTGTCCTTTGTCAGCTGTGGTGGGGACACTGGATACTGCAGTCACAGCCTGAGCAGTTCTGTCCACACAGGGACTTCCATTCAGGTAAAGCTGGATCCCCTACTACAACACAGGGGGAAATCAGTGAGTTTATTACACAGAGAAGGTGACTGCCACTGTTTCTGATTTGAACATGGGCATGTAGAAAGAGCTTTATACACAGTTCTGTGGCTTTTCAGGCACCATTGTTCAAAAGATATAATTTACAGCAAGGTTGAAGGACAAAGTGAAGTTTAAAAATTAGGTAAAATATAGGGATTGAATATACTTGTTTTTATTTAAAGTTTTTTTTAGGTTCATTTTGTTATTTTATATGTACCTGCACCTATGTGCGTGTGCTATATGCATACGGAAACCTTAGATATCAGAAGAGGGTGTCTGATCCATTCGAACTGGACTTATGGATGGTTGTGAGCTACCACATGGGTCCTGGGAATGGAACTCGGGTCCTCTGCAAGAGCAGCCATTGCTCTTTAGGACTGACCCATCTCTCTGGCCCATCACTTGTTTCTCTTAGGTGATTTTTCTTTTTGTAAATAAAGTTCCAAGATGGTTTTATGAGTTACATCGTTTGAGTCTAGGGATGAGAGTGGATTAGTAACAGCGTGAAACCAGAGGCCATACACTTCCTGACACTCAGTAAGGACAGGTTCAATTGTGTGTGTGCGCGCACACACGCATGGACGTGCATGCATATTGTTTGCAGTTTCCCTTGCAGGCCAGGAGAGGACCTCAGGTTCCCGGGAGCTGATTTACAGGCAGGTGTGAGCTGCTTAAGTGGATCCTAAGAACAGAATTTGGGTTCCCTGCGAGTTTGGAACATGCTCTTAACTGATGGGCTATCTCTTCAGGCCCATGGGTTTCTGAGCCTCAACTGAGATATCTTTAGGAAAACGTGCACAATCTCTGCAGGCAGCCTTGGCTGGGTCAGTTCCGTTGATGTTTCTAAAGCTCAACCATCATGCGACAAAGGCTAGACCCCAGGAGATAGCTTCTCTGCATTTTAGCGTCAACCTTAATTCTCCAGTTCCTCTATCCTGTCTTCTTAGAATCATAGGCACAATGCTGCTTCCTCCAGGAATCTGGAGGTGTGTTCTTGTCAGTTGAGCAAGGACGTGAGGCTCTGAAAAAAGGTCAGCGTGAGTCATTGCCTTTCGCTGTACTATTTATGAAATGTTTTGGCTGGAATTAGGGCTGGGGCTGGTTCAGGTGTGTAAATTAGAGACAGCCTCAAAGTCTCTTGAGTTGAGCCTCTTTTATAACCTCAGAAGCTCTCTGGGGAGCACATCACCAACCACACCACCTTTACCCCCGTAAGGATGGCTGAACACAGGCTTTGAGGCCGAGATACTTCTGCAAGCTGTGAGACTGTGGAGTCAAACTGCTGTCGGGTCCTCAGCTTCCCAGCTTCAGTCACATGCAGCTCTTCAGCTTGACATCACAAACTGGAGGGGAAGATAGCTGGGAGCTCATTACCATGGGTGTCTTGGAAAGTTTGGGGGCGAGTTCTGCATTAATTAAACATCATTTGAATAATGAGCACATGCTATTTATTTTCTTGGAGAGCTGCTCTGAGGGAAGCAGAGAGGCTTCTCCTACAGGAAGCCTGGTGGCCCGTGTGCCCGCCGCCCATCACTTGGGGGAGGGAGGGGGAGGCAAGGGTGCTAATTTAAACTCTCTATTATTGAAGGAAACACCCATAACTGGAACATTGTGGGGCGATTGTCAGCTGTTTCTGTGAGAAAAGGCCTGGGGTCAGCCAACGTCTTCTCCAGTTCTTTCAACGCTGCTCTCTGCCTTGCATAAGAGATGGTCTAAAATCTGCCCATCTCATCTCCCCAAATCATGTGTTCTTCTTTATCTGTTATGGGAATGAGCAGAATGGTGGTGAACTTGGGATCATGTGGCCACCTTAGTGGTCATGAGGGGGACTCCACAGGAAGAGAGGTGTTCTCACACCAAACACCCAGATCTGCCTGATCTTGCATTGGGTGCTTAAAAAGGACGGCATCTCTGCACCAAAAAGCAATGATTCCTCTGTACATATGGATATTTAAATCTGTTCGGGGCTCATCATCTAGTCTAGGTAAAACAAGCATCGTATGTGCCTTTTCTCTGTGATTTATTTATTTATTTATTTATTTATTTATTTATTTATTTATTTATTTATTTTGCAATTGGCTGAGCAGAGTGACTTCGTCTCTCATGTGGTACAGGAAAAAACGAGCCAGATTCCTTCAGCTCTGTAATTAATTCACATACCTTCATGCCTTTGGCTGCACCCAGCAATCTTCCTTCCCCGAACTACTTGCCCATCCGTCTAGGCCAGAGTTCAGAGCCATAAACAAAAGTACAGAAGGCTCAAGCCTGATTCTGTTGAGTGTGCGGCTCAAGCATTCACACATGCCGGCACTTACGAGGCTGCACACTGGAGCTGCACACACTTAACATTATGATATTGCAGAGGATGGGAGGGGTTGTGCACACATGCCAATTTCATACTCCAGGGAGATACAGGACTTCATGTTCTTGGGGTTTTGGAGCCACCCAGACCCATTGAAATTTCTTCACGCAAACATCATGAGTCTTTAAGCAAGACTTTAAAACAACGGTGCAATTATCATATATGTGAAGGGACCCTGTGGTGGTTTGAATATGCACTGCCCAGCAAATGGCACTATTAGGAGGTTGGCCTTCTTGGAGGAGGGGTCTCCCTGTGGGGGTGAGTTCTTGAAATCCTTCGCCCAGCCCTGTGGGAGACATTCTGCTCCTGGCTTCGTTTAGATGAAGATGTAGAACTCTCAGCTCCTTCTCCAGCACTATGTCTGTCTGCACACTGCCATGCCCTCTGCCTTGATGATCATAGACTGACCCTCTAAACCTGTAAGCCTGCCTCGATTACACATTGTCCTTGGTCATGGTGTCTCTTCTCCACAGTGGAAACCTAACTAAGACCCCAGACTGGATAGTTCATGGGATTGCTCAAATGTCCTTGGCACCATCACTCTTTTATCTTCTGCAATGGCCCAACCCAATCTCTCTCCAGTCCAGGGTGCTCCTCCAGTCTTGGTTCTCACAGGACTCCCCTATACAAGGCACTTTCCCTCAGAGTCTCCTAGTGTCTACAATACCACCAGCCATGGCATCCTCTTCATTGATAGGGTGAAGTCTATTCTCTAGGATGGTCACCAAGTCTCCCATGTGGTTTTGAAGAGTAGCAAAGCATCTCCAGGGACAGGGCACAGATTCTGGGGCTTAGAGAGACGGCTCAGCCACGATGAACACGTGTTACTCTTGCAGAGGACCCAGGTTCTATTCCCAGCATCCATATGACGGCTCACAGTTGAACTGTTAGCCAGTTTCAGGAGATCTAATGCCCTCTCTTGGCCTCCTCAGACATCAGGAAGGCACGTGGTGCACACAGTTCCGTGTAGCCAGAACATTCACACATTCGATAATATAAACACATCTGATTTTTAAAAGGTATGAGCTTTGGGTTATGGGTGATGCTGAGCCTGGATCCCAACTGCTCTCTTTTAAGGGGAGGAGGGACACCAGGCGTTTGGAACCTGGTGGTTGTAGGTGAGGGAGCACCGTATGGTCATATCAGTATAATGCCTCCTGGTTTGGAAGTGCTCATCTCACGGCTCTGAAGGTGCCCATGAGGCAGAGGTATTAGCACTGAGCTTGGGGACAGTCAGCTCTGGGGGAATTGGGCAGGTGAATGACTATGTCTTTCTTCAAATACAATGAAAGAGGTTCTTTTCCCCGTGATTTCTGTCATCATAGAGATCTAAAAACCCCTGTGGTCCAGATGAAGTTAATTTGAAAGTCATTACAATCGATATGGGGGGGTGTGAGCTGACAGTTCATTAAGGAAATATTTGATGAGCCAAGAAAAATGCCAAAGTTAACATTATAAACACGATTAATGAGCAGGGTGGCTGCAAAATTTCATAAAATAAAATAACAACAGAACACACAGGCCCTCGTCTCTGTTGGCCGGACAGGCTGCTGACAGTGTGTCCTGAATTGTCTGCATTAAATGGTTGAGGCTCTAGGCTCGCCCACATGGCCGATGTTATCTCTCATCTGAACTTGACAGGAATAACTTTGTTTTTTTTTTTTTTTTTGTACACACATTCCTAATGCCTTAATCACTTTAGCTGATGTGGGCTTTGCCAGCCAGTCAGCGATGAAGATGTTTAATGTGTTTCTTCTTTAAAAACAACAACGACAACAACAACAAGGACAACAGCAGCAGCAGCAAAAACAACCCAAAACAAACAAACAAACAAAAACCCAACAAGTTTGGTTTTTTTTTTTTGTTCTTTTTTTTTAAAAAAAACCACAACAACTGCATATTCACCAGAAATGTAAACTGTAGTTTATGCTGTCTGGTGGGTACTTGTTCCTCTCTCTAGAGCGCTATTGTATTAGTGTTTCCAGAGAAACAGAAATGGGAGAATGAATAAACATTGTCTTAGTTAGATTTCCATTGCTGTGAACAGACACCATAGCAAAGGTAACTCTTTTTTTTATTTTAAGGCTTGTTTTATTTTAATGACTAATCTTGTGAGGCTACAGTGAGGTCACTATGCAAAGACGTGAAATAAGCTTTATTTCTTTGTCTCTTCCTCCTTGGACAGAGTCTTGATGATCTCCTCCTTCTTGGCCTGGAGGCGCTCCTCTCACGCGTTTTTGTGCTTCCTTGGTCTTAGACCTGTGAGCTTCACCCTGGTCAGCCAGTAGCTCCTTGCAGACCTCCTCTGCCTTCAGTTTGTGGATCTGCTCCATAAGAATCCATTGGTTTTTGAATACATTCCTTTTAACCTTCAGGTACAGGCTGGGATACATATCGTTGTCAGTCTTCTTAGATTCCCAGTATCTCCTGAGAAGCTGGTGCAGGATCCTCATCCTTCTCATCCAGGTCACCATCTCAGGCACCCAAGTGTTGGCAGTGCCCTTTCTCTTCCCTTTGACAATATGCCTGCCCTTCAAGGTGTTTTTCGGCAGTGAGCCTGAGAATGTACAGTTAAAGACTTCCAGATGATCAGGCCATCTTCAATCAGCTTCCTGATCAGCTGACAGGAGTTGGCATTGGCGATTGTATTGGTCTCATTGGGGTCCAACTGGACCTTCTTTTTAGTACAGTGGAGGACACTAGAGGCAAGCCTCTTCTATAGCCTGAGCATGCTCATGGCTGCAGACTGAACAGCCAAGGTAACTCTTATAAAGGATAAGGTTCCATTGCAGCTGGCTTACAGTTTCAGAGGTTCAGTCAATTATCATCATGGCAGGAATCATGGGAGCATCCAGGCAGACTTGGTGCTGGAGGAGCCAAAAGTTCCTGATGCACAGAGAGCAGAAAGGGATTGTCTGTACCACTGAGAATAGTTTGAGTATATACAAATCACAATGCAAAGCCACCACAGTGGCACACTTCCTCCAACAAAGTCACACCTACTCCAACAAGGCCACAGCTACTCCAACGAGGCCACACCCACTCCAACAAGGCCACACCCACTCCAACAAGGCCACACCCACTCCAACAAGGCCACACCCACTCCAACAAGGCCACACCCACTCCAACAAGGCCACACCTACTCCAACAAGGCCACACCTACTCCAACAAGGCCACACCTACTCCAACAAGGCCACACCTACTCCAACAAGGCCACAACTAATCCAACAAGGCCACACCTACTCCAACAAGGCCACACCTCCTAATATTCAAGCATTCAAACACATGAGTCTATGGTGCCCACTCCTATTCAAACCACCAAACACATCAAAAGGTAATTTGGCTTACAGGACACTGGATAATCTAACAACGGCTGTCCCATACAAGGGTCCTGAGAACCCCATTGGCTGCTCAGTCTATGATGATTGATTCTTCAGCCATCTTAACCTGGTGCTGAAGGCACGTGAGTTTCCTGGAGGCGTTGGTCTTCAGTCTACAATGAGATATCAGAGAAGGTGGTTCGAATATAAGCAAAGGAATGCAGCAGCCACAGGAGAGATGAACTTGCCAGTGAGAGTGAAGGCAGGCAGACAAAAATCAAAGCCTCCTTCTTTCACATTCTTAAATCTCGGTTGCCACCAGAAAGCCCCACCCACACTTAGGGCAAATCTTCCTGATTCAAATAACCTGATCAAGAAAATCCCTCACAAGTGTGCCCAGATGCATGCATTTTAATTGAATTCAGAGCCACTCAAGACAGCAACCAAGATTAGTGATCATGTCTGCCAACTCTTTCATACAATTTATTTTTCTTGTTTGCTTTATATTTTAGGCCTGAGATTAACCAAGCCGTGCCTCTCATATTGCTTAGCCTTGAAGCATTCATCTGCATTCTGTTCTCACTAGAAATCCAGAAGCACATTGTATGTTCACCCCTCTCCTGGCTGATCCCTGCCTCACCCAGGAACCAGCCAGCTTGCTGTCACTCCAGTCTCAGAGATTGGATGGCTGATAATGAGACTTCAAGTCCAAGATCAGAGCCTGGCAAATTGACGGAAGCCTGCTACCTGGCTTGTAGATGGTGCGTTCTGCCTATATTGTCCTGGGCTGAGAAGGTCCAGCAAGCTCTCTGGGGGTTCTTTTTAAACATAGGTGCACCAAAACCACAGAGGAGGAGTCCATCTTTATGACTGAAGTCACACCCTCCAAAGTGCTGCTTGCCAATGACGTCATCTTTGGTGATATCTTCCTAGGGGTGGGGTAGGGGAGACATTTAGATCACAGCAACCTCTCCCGATGGAGATGGCTCTCCTCCAGCTTGCACCGGCATCATCAGGCTTCTGTGTGGAAGCAGCACAGGCAACCTAAGTCCAAGAATGTCTCTGTTATGTCTCCTTGGCCCCAATGTCCCCTGTATCATAACTCTCACCCTGCAACAGCTGCCCTTGTGTGCACCAGAGCTCAGCTTCCCTGATGTCAGGCACCTGGGATCTACCTCTATCTCCTTTTAAACCCATTTGTTAGCTAAAGTATATGGGTCGGCAGGTAAACTGCTTGCTGTACATGCATGGAGACCTGAGCTTGGATCCCCAGAGCCAACTTACAAGTCTAAGGTGGTAGCATGCACTCTGACCCGGAATCAGGGAGACAGAGACCAGGCGACAGCTGAAGTTCACTGGCCACCCCAAAGTCAATGTTTTACTTAGGATTATACTGCTATGGACGGACACCATAAACAAGGTAACTCTTATAAAGAACATTTAATTGGGGTTGGCTTACTGTTTCAGAGTTTCAGTCCATTACCATCAAGGTGGGAGCATGGCAGCATCCAGGCAGGCACAGTGCAGGAGGAGCTGAGAGTTCTACATCTTCATCTGAAGGATGCTAGGAGAATACTGGCTTTCAGGTATCTAGGTTGAGGGTCTTAAAGCCCACATCCACAGTAACACACTCACTCCAACAAGGCCACATGCACGCCAACAGGGCCATACCCTCTAAAGCTGCCTCTCCCTGGGCTGAACATACACGCACACACACACACACGCAGGCACACAGGCATGCACGCACCCAACCATCACAGGCATCAGTTCCCAGATACCAGTGAGAAAAGCCTACCTCAAAAACCAAAAGAGGCACTGGCAAGATAGCTCAGCATGCAAGGGCACTTGCCATCAAGCCTGAGGATCTGAGTTCAGTCCCCCAGACTCACCAGGTGGAAGATGGGACTGAATCCTACAACATGTCCCTTGGTCTCTGCATATGTGTTGTAGCATGTATGTGTCTCCCCCGACTAAGTAAAACTATTACAAAGAGGAATGACACCCAAAATTGTCCTCTGACCTCTACATGCATGCACATACACAAGTCACGAGTGCACACACACACATGAACACACACACACACACACACACACACACACACACACACACACCACTTGTCTTGGAGACCAGTCTCATGTAGATGTTTTTCAAGATAATACTGGTCTTAGTGCAATTCTTGTTCTATTGTCCAAAGAGAGACACATCTTTAATAGGGCCAGGTATGCACAAGGTTTCCCATCTAACGAAACAGGAAATGGGAACATTATGTTTCCCAATTTCAGGATGAAAATCAGTGCATTCTGCTCTGTGACCTTGCACGTTCCTGCTTATCTTCAGAAGTGATAGCCAGACATTGCTGTCACCTGGTCAATTGGAAGTGCCAATATGACAGTGGGGTGGGACAGGGATGAGAGACAATCTGGTCCTGGTCTACGCACAAACCCACAGCTGTAGGGATCCATTCCCTGCTTTGTTTGGCGTAGTAGGGACAGCATCAGAGGGAAAAGGGATTATACCTCTTAAATAAGAAACCAGTTTATGCAGTTTTACAGGAAATAAGCTGACAGAAGCTTGGGTTTCTGTTGATTCTTGTCTTGAGTGAGTGAAGACACAGTTCTCAGCTTTTCCTAATAGGCTCTGGGTTGTCCTGAAGGTTTTAAAAGCTGTCACAAGTTTCCTTTTAACATTCTCATCTCAATGCTCCGAATTCCCTCTCTTTGTGTGTAATGCCCTTATGGTGCTTGTATCACTCTGGTCAGGCCGTTGTTCCTAATAGTCACTTAAGGTTTCCTTTTCATACACACGGCTTGGGATGAGGGAGACAGCTTGGGGTGGAGCCTGAGGAACTGGACACAAGGTAAAAAACTAAGCTTGGATATAAGTTCTTGTACCAAGAGTTGGAGGATTCCTGGGATTTACTGCCAGCCCTTCTGACCTATACTGATGAGATTCAGGTCACAGAGAGACACTGGGTCAAAAACAAGGTAAATTGGTCCTCTGGCCTGGATGTCACCCACATGAGCACATACACGCATAGCACATATGCATATATGCATGCACACAAATGGGAAAACATGTTATTAAACATCCATGCATGTAACGATACTTCCTCAGAAAAATCCCAGATCACTTTCTTTAAAGAGGAGATAGTTGCAAAAACAGATGCAAGGGAAAGGAAGTTGTAATGGAAACGAGTCTGACACCCCTTCATTATATGGGGATTTATGTAGACTTAGATTTTTTTCAAACCTACTTTAATAAGGGTTCTCAAATGCTTAGAGCCCCCTTCTAGCCCACTGTCCAAAGGTAGGGGAGAAAAGATGATAAATAGGGCATGTGGATGTGGACCTGTTTAGAAGTAGTTCTTTGGGGCAAATCCCATCTGAGCTGTCAGGACACCGGCAGTCCAGTCCGGTAATGTCAGGATACCAATAGACCAGTTGAAAAAAAAATGTCACCAAACACAAATCAGCACTGGTAGCACAATCTAGCAGAAACAGTCAGGCCTCGATCAAACTGGCAATAGTCGGCAGGAGTGACCAGAACCAGCTAGAACACCAGCAGCTCTTTCCACACCTCAATAAAGTGAAGGTCAGTGAGAATCGAGACCAAGGAGGGATTGCAGGGCAAACAAGGCAAGCACCCATTCAGTGTCTACTGAATCATACTCATAATCTCTCCAAATATCACGTGACTTGCCTTAATGAAACCCCACATGACTCTGCATCACAGGACACCCAGAAATTTCCACTTCACACACCAGAGTGTGAAGAATGAGGGAGAGGCTGAGACATATGGAACAAACAAGGTTATCCCCTTGAATTGTACCATGTCCACAAATGACTGGGAAGGGAAGATACCTCTTTGCCGAGCTGCTAAATTCCATTTAAATCACAGTGGCCTCCAACTGGCCGGTTTCCTAAAATTGTTACTGATGTTACCTGATACACACGCCTTATACTTTGTGGCTGATGATGGACCTTCATTCAATAGCTCTAGCCTTTTGCTACTTTGTAGGTTCTCCTTTCTTTCACATTCAACCCCCTAACACTAGACAGGAGAGAAAAGAGGAGAGAGGGAAAGGGGTTCTATCACCATTAGACGACCTCCTGTTGATTAGGGGGATCGAGTTCCTTGGGGGGCATGTTTGATCTTCATTGTCAGGATGTTTAATTTCTTCTTTGGGCGAGACTATTTAACAAACTGCAACCAACAGGAGCCCACCTCTGGGGCTCTAGCATTTATATGTTCTCTGAAAATCTCCAGCATCCCAAATGTTACACACGTGCAAAATCTATCTCCTGCTGGCAAAATCACGCCCCTGCCAGAGCACGAGGCAAATCATAGTCAGCCAGTGTTGACAATTGGAAGCAACCCCATACCCCACAGCCTGGATTAACACAAAAACATACTCTTATAATATTTCTATGTTTTTAAATACACCAAAATTCTCACTGCAAATAGCCAATTTCATTTGGATATTAGTATAACTGACTTTCTATCCTTTAATCCACGGAGAGCATCCTGATTAGCTTGAATCAGTCATGCTAGCTTTGTTCTGTGCATGTCACTGGTGTTGAGGTGCATCAGAAGACTCACTGAGACACACCAAAAATCTTCTGAGGAAAGACTTTTTTCTGCCCGTCACAAATAGGGAGCTATCCAAGACAGTTTCGTATCTCTTCCTCTTCCTTCCATCCAGGTTTGGAGTTCTGCTGTGGAGGAGTGTGATGTGTTCTCTGGGGATGCAGCCGCCATCTTGTGACTACATTATAGCCAATCACTGAGGTCAGTAAGACGAGAAAGATGGATGAGCCAAGAGTCCTGTGGGATGGCTGGGTTGGTGAACTGATGCTGTGTGTGCTTTGGTGTATCTTCCCAATTCAATCACACCCTTGGGATTAAGGGATACTGGTTGGATTTATATTATTGTGACCAGACAAATTCCCAGCAGATATATTTATTGTGTTTGCCCTTCTCAGGCCAGAATTATTGCCAGCCACATTTGAAATCACCTTCTGTCCTATCGGAACCCCACTTTGCCAGCCCCTCCCCAGGCCCTCCTTAGCAATTTGCAAACACACACTCAAATAAGGGCCAATGTCCCAGGAGGTGAATGTGATTCAACAATTAAAACACACACAGTAGGAAGGACAATGGAATATTATTTAAAATGTTTCTGCCCAAAGAAGAGTGAGTCAATATAATTTTGAAGTTACATTCTTTTATCTCCCCCTCTCACCGTTAAATGTTTGATAATTTTCTGGTAAATATCTGAGCTTTCTCAGGACCAAACAACACAGATGATATCGACACCTGCCTTCTTCATGATTACTGTGGGTGTTAAGTTATACTTCATGGACTAAAGGTATTTCCTTTTTTGTGGAGTATAAGGCAGATGAGATTTCTTCCAGAAACTTCATATTTTACAAATGCAAAATGCCGCCCTATTGAGAAACAATGCAAAATCCTTCATAGCTCAACGTGGCTTCCTGTCTTCTGATTAGAAATTTAAACCACATGGATTGTCAAGGAATGAATGTGCACCTTAAAGAGAGACTGTGGTCTAACAGAGGAATGGCTTTCAAAGATTCTGAGGTGGGGTTCTTGGGCTAAGGAGCTGGCTTAGCTAGTAAAGTGTTTGCCATGAAAGTATGAGGGTCTGAGTTCGGTGCCTAGAACACACGTTAAAAAATTAAATTCAGACATGGTGGCCTGCAATCCTGGTACCAGAGAGGTGGATAGATGCATCCCCGATGTTCTCTGGTACACCAGCTCGACTGGTATGTTTGGGTTGTAAGTGTGAGACTTTGTTGCAAGAAAACAAAGCAAGGCAGGGTGGACCTGTCTCAGTTACTTCTCTTTGCTCTGATGAAATACTGTGTGAACTATCTCAGGGAGGAAAGGGTTGACTTCAGCTTGATCAGTGCCCATCAGGAAGAAAGTCAGGGCAGGAACTCAAGGCAGATACTTGAAGACAGCAACTGAAGCAGAGGCCGTGTACGAACAACCGCTTACTGGCATGTTCCTCATTGCTTGGTCACCGCACTTTCTTCTGTAACCAGGAATGCCCACCCAGAGGTGGCGCCATCCACAGTGGGCCTCCACACACCAATCATTATTCCAAAAGGTGCCTCACAGATCTGTCCACAGGCAAATGCAATGGAGGCAAATCCTCAGCTGAGGTCTCCTGTAGTAAAAAAAAATATTTAATAAATCCCAACTCAGGGTTACTCACCCCAATGGTTTCTGTACCCGAATAAAAGAAACACGCCCAGCCTCTATCTACAGCAGCCCATAACTGGGCAGCTGCCTACCCTCCATGCTGTTAGATTCCACCTCCCAGCAATAACTCCAATTTACTATTTACTAATTTCTATGCTTCATCTTGGCTGTTCTTGACTCCAAGGAGCAGCCCAGTGGTCCATGATCTCTTAGCCCTTTTATATGGCAGCTCTGCCCTTCTGCATGTTATTTCCCTTCCATGGCAGCCTCTGTCTCCCCTCCTCCACACTCCCCTAAGGCATGGGGACCTCTCTGTCCTACTTGCTCCAGAACCCAAGCCCGGGAACCCTAAATCCTGTCTCTCTCTCTCTCTCTCTCTCTCTCTCTCTCTCTCTCTCTCTCTCTCTCTCTCACTCTCTCTCTCCTTCCCAGCTATCGGCAGCTAGCATCTTTATTCACCAATCAGAATTAACTGTGGGCAGGTTCCCAGAAGCTACGTGCAGACTTTCTCCTACAAACTTATTTGGGGAACCCAATTAGTATTAGAAAATAAGCAGCTACAATCTCCTCTTACCAGGTGTGTCAACTCGACCACTGAAGGGAGTTGAGCCAGAGACTGAGGATGACAGCTAAGGTTGACCTCTGACCTCCCGTGCTTATGCTTATGCAACCACACACATGTATGTATTCATTTATTTAATTCCAGAGCAGGATATTGGCATGGAAGCAGGGAGAGTGAATCTGGGGACAAGTAGATAAAAGAGAAACAGGTATTTGTAATCACCACAGAGAGCTCCTTTCTTTCCTCTCAGAACAAAGGAGACGACAGCCAGAGTGTCCTCTGCCTGACTCTGTAGGGGCTTCTCAAGGGCAAAGCCAAACCTGCAGCGTTTCCCCCCAAGTCTTTGTTCCGTGATGCGGCGGTGTGCATTAAGTTGAAAACAAAAACAAAATCAAAACAACAAAACTCCCCCAAATAGGGCTAAAAGTACCAAGAAAGATTAAAATCATCTTGTTTAACAAGAGACACATGTTTATTCCTGTTTGATAAACAGTGTTTCACCAATAGTTAGGATGTTTTAAAATTATTATTAAACAAAATAGAAATAGAGTAGAAAGGACAAGAACGAGACAAGAAGTAGTTGCTGGTCCTCAGTGGAAACGCTAGGTAGAATCAGGCAAATTTTAATTCTGGGAAAGCTCAGGTTTGACCATGCGGGCTGTGTGATATTTCATGGTTTCTCGTGAACTCATCTGAACTTTGGTTTTGCATACGTGCACTGAGACTCCCTTCTGTCTTGGACCTGTGTGGTGTTTTGCATGCCCAGGGTGCTCTTCATTCCTCAGACAGATACACCAAGGATTCTGTCAGGTGCTAAGCACAGGTTGGTGATAGTCCCACATATTCCTCTCTTTGGTGAGCATGAGAGAGAACGGGTCAGGGGTCAGCTAATAATGCAGACCGTTTCATGCAAGCGACAGCTTTATAATGTTTTATTTATTAAGAAATGATAATTTACTTTAATTAATTAGTTAATTCATTAGTTTACTAATTAATAAGTGTGTGTGAGCTTGCCACTGCACATATGTGGACCTCAGGTCCTCAGTCCTGGCAGCAAGGACCTTGACCTGCTGAGCATCTCACCAGCCTGGAGCAAAATGCTGACCAAAGGAGGCAGTGGGCCTTGAATGAAGTGTTTTCTTTTCTTTTCTTTTCTTTTCCTGAGTTGGGGATTGAACCCAGGCCTTGTGCTTGCTAGGCAAGCGCTCTACCACTGAGCCAAATAACCAACCACAGGTGTTTTCTTTTTAATCTCTTTTATTATTGTTTGAGAATTTATATAGATGCATGTAAGGTATATTTGTTCAAATCCATCCCTTCATTCCCTCCCTTCCAATCCACTTGTTGCAAAGTCTTTCTACAGGAAGTGTCTAGAGATGTGTGGATTTTTTGAAGCCCTGGGTCAGGTCTGAGCTGCTCACATGGGCCCTTCAGGGAGACCTGGTGATTAGTGGGACCATTAGCCAGTAAGTGGGTGGGAAATGCCCCATTATTTCCATTTTAAATGTCTAACTAGGCCCGGTGGGAGGCAGATTCTTATCACTTCAGAAAAGCCTTCGGTGCCCTTGACACCTGTCCCCAGCCCTTGCCAAACCTAGATGGCTCTTGTGTTTGGTGAGGATTGTCCTGGTGTGCTCTGGGATTTCTGCATTTGCTCTAGGACTCTGGGTGTTGGTGTGACTCAGAGAGCACAGGGCTCCTGGCTTCTCTGGATTTCCATGAGAGAACTCCAGTCCTTCTGCAGACTTGATTGACAGGGCGTCGGTACTGCTATTGGCGTTCCCATTAGGGGATGATGACTACTCTGGCTCATTACCCTCTCACTGGAGTCTGGCCTCCAAGGTTTGACCTTCAGACTCTTTGTCTTTACTTAGGGAGGGAGCATAGAGCAGGTCTTAGCAGAAAAGATGCTGAGCTTCTGAGTCGAGGGAGAGTGTGAACTTGGGACAACTGCAGCTTTGTCTGATGTGTGATGTCTGGATTTGCCTTCCCTGAGATTTTTGCCCACACCCCATCCCTGCAACTTCCTTTCTTTGCCCTCCCTTCCTGTCCTCCATGCTTCCCCACTTCTTTTCCATGGTGAAGTCCATTGCTTCATAACATCTTATTATTAGACATAACAGAGGCAAAGACATTGGACCTTGTAGTCACATGACTTCACACAGGAGACAAAGATACTCAACATAACAGGCTGAAGAGGTTGGTCCCTACTTCCATCTGGTACACCCCCTCCCTTTCTCGGATAGTTTGAATGTGAAATGCTCCTCAGAGACTGTAAACGCAGAAACACAGCTCTCACCTTAAGGGACTAAGGATGATTTATTCTGGAGCCATGTAGAGTGATCTTGTCCAGGAACACAAATTTAGGTCACCCCTTATCCAAGTATGGATGCAGTTTCTCAAAGTTTCATAGTTTGACAGAACAAAGAAAGTTATAATGCAAGGAAAATGCAAAACACGTTGATGGGCACACAAGCAAGGCAGTTAAAGCAAATTGGGGGCATCTATTCTGTGTCCCAACGATGCTATCTGATGACATTCTTAGCTTTTTGATTGGTTGTTTCCAGGGGTTAATTAAGTTAATACATCCCAAAAAGTTTTTTTTTTAAATCTATGATATATATTAGTTTAGACAAAGAGGTAGGCAAAGAATTCTGGGGGTAAAACTATCAGGTAACTAGTCTCTGGATCAGCAACATCCCAACATCTCCTCACCACTGCAGCTCTAACCAGCCAGTCAGCTTTCGCAGACTTCTCATTTAAAGGGCACACATGTTTAAACAGTCGGACCTCAGGTGCTGGCACCATTTTGCAAAGGGATTGAGGAACATCTTGGACACGGGGACAAGCTGGCAGCCGTAGAGCCACAGAGGAGGACTGCGAGGTTCATGGCCTGCCTGTCCCTGACTCCAGCCTGCTTCTCTATATCGTGGGAGCTCGGTGTACAGTGTCAGCCTCCTTTTTCTTCTGTCAGGTACTTTGTTACGACAGTAAGGGAACTGATTAGCGCAATTAAGAGCAGTTCAACTAACTAGAAGCAGTCTTGAGAGTCAAGGATACCGTTCTGGCTTTGTGCTGGGTGAGGAGTTGGTGAAGATGCTGTTGTCTCCTTTCAGAATGATGAGTTGACATCTTTACATGCAAATGTCTGTGTGCGTCATTGATTGGCAGGCAGGGCCTTACCCATTGTAGCCGAGTGAGCTGATCCCATATGGACTGGAGTTGGCTCCCGCTCCATTGCTGTGGACTTCTGAGCCCATGAGAAGAATGGGAAGCAGAGGATGTCACTATGTGACAAAAGAGGCAGAGATGGACGATGTGTCCACAAGCAAAGGGTGGTGGGATCCTGCAGAAACAAGAGAAAGGGCAGGGAGCTCTCTCTCTCTCTCTCTCTCTCTCTCTCTCTCTCTCTCTCTCTCTGTGTGTGTGTGTGTGTGTGTATGTGTGCACGTGCCCTACTGACACTTAGGCTCTAGACACACACCTTCCAGAATGCTGAGAGAAGGAGCATCTGTTGTGATATCCCCCATGTATGGGCATGTGTTGTAGACACTTTAGGGCGTCACACTGAATCCCTTGCTGCTCTCAACTTGGCCCAAGCCCAGTGGGGATGAAATGGGCACACAGACGGGGAGATGCTTGCCCTGAGATAACACCTGTGGATCCTGTAATAGCTCTCAGCTCTCTGGGTTGAGTGGTTGTATATCCCAGGGCCCATTCGTAGTCAGGACCCTGTTCCTAAGCAAGTGCTATTCTTGATAGGATGAGCAGCCAACTCTTAGTGGGATGTCCGCTGCTGGAGCCACTGCTGGAGCGTCTCCTGGGAAAGTGGCACTGAATGTGTGGGACTATTCCTCTCTGAGTGCTAGACACCAAGTAAATCCGCTCAGCCCCAGGACTGCTCAGTGTGGGTCTCCTTCCTCCCCTTCTGTTTATCACCATCTGAGAATTCTGGATGGGTCTGTATGTGCAGAGCTGTGAGGACTGTTCTCTGCCAGGCGAACCTCTCTTCTCTCCACTTCCCCCAGCTTCATGTCTCATTCATGTCAGCACAGAGGAGACACGGCTGATGGTGTAGGAAGTCCTTCTTAACTCCCCTGGGAGCTTGTCAGAGCTGCTTAGAGGGGCAGAACTTGTGGATTTCTGCCTGCAAAGGCAGGTCCACTCTGTGGAGAAGGGAGGGGGAAACAGCCTGAGGGGTAGTACTGAGCCCAGCCTGCTGCGGGCTCCCTTGTGTTTCCTGTGCATCCTCATTGCACAGTGTTGTTTGCTCAACTCAGTTTTCAGTAGCATCACTCTTGTCCCACTCTGATTTTGGTGTGAAATTTTGAGCTAATGTTAAAGTAATCTCTGGAGAGGGGTGGAGCTGGGAGATATAGTTTCTTCTGTTCAAGTAAAACACAACTTTGTAAGCGGCGGGCGAGGTTGTTTCAAGTTTAGCTATTTTCCTCTCTGGGTTTCTTGTATCTTCTTCTTTGAGGCCGGGGAGTTGGGCAGGGATCCTGGCTGTTTCACACTGCACACCTTAGATCTTAGGATGTGCTGCTGGGGAAACAACAGCCATTCTCTACAGCACTCTCTCCCTTAGCACGGGACCTTGGGAGACATTTGGTAATCAAAGGACAGCACTAGCAAGAACGGTCTTTGCTCTCGCTTTAGTTACATTGACTGAATGAATGTTGTTTCGGGACCTCTGGACATTTATTTATTCATGGGTTGTGTTGGGAATCCATTGGAATTGAAGCATTCCCTTCTGGAGGGAAGAAAGAAGCTCAGAAGGTTCAGGAAGCTTAAGAAACCTTTAAGGCTTAGGTACCTCGAAGGTTATGACGCTCAGGTCCTGTTCCAAAGAGCAATCAGATGAGAA
>NC_086021.1:17971421-18023921 GCF_036323735.1 Rattus norvegicus | reverse complement strand
GACTTTAGTTATCTACATACTGACCTACTCCACCCTCCTCTTTCCATGACTAAAAGGAAGGCTCTTTTAAAAACAGTTCTGCCTAATGGAAACCTAGTTTTTTCTTTTGTCAAATATTATTTCTTGACTTCAGGAATTATTTTTTTAATACCAATAAGGCACCAACTGTTCTCTAGATGTCTCCCCGCCCCCATATTACTTTATTCTTTGGTAAACATAGGGTGAGCCCCCTCTATGCTCATTATCAAATGGTTCTGATTCAATTTGTGGACAAAAGCAACCTACTTTCTGTCTTTTTCTAGTGGTGTTCCTTTTCAGGGAAAGAGAAATACCAAAGCCTGCCTGAGAATTAGGATTTTTCAAAAGTCTCATCGCAATGTGGATTGCAATTTCCAAAGTTGACATTCATTAAGGGGAACGGATATGAACTTCCCATCACGGTTTGGAAGTGTATTATTATTTCTTGTTATATTCATTTTCCCTTTGTGACTTGAGCTGTAAGCTACCCACAGACAAAAAGAGCTACCTAACCAAGTTCCCATCTTCCTTTCTCTGTAAGTTGAGATTTCTAAGGCTGAAGGGAAGAATAAAGCAAAATGAAGCGAGTCTGCAGATGTTGTCCATGTACTTCCTAGAACAAGAAACAGACAGAGACATGTTCCATTAACACGTGTATCAGATGGACCAATGAAACTGCAGGGGCCCTTGCTAGATCTAAAATCCCTGTAATGGTGTGTGTGTGTGTGAGTGTGTGTGTGTGTGTGTGTGTGTGTGTGTGTGTAAACCTAGGTGTATATGTATATGTATATATGTATGTATGTCTTAGGGTTTTACTGCTATGAAAAGAAACCATGACCAATGCAAGTCTTACAAGGACATTTAGTTGGGGCTGGCTTGTAGGTTCATACGTTCAGTCTATTATCATCAAGGCAGGAGCATGGCAGCATCTAGGCAGGCATGTGCAGGAGGAGCTGAGCGTTCTACATCTTCCTCTGAAGGCTGCTAGAAGACTGGCTTCCAGGCAGCTAGGGTGAGGGTCTTAAAGCCCACACCCACAGTGACACACCTACTCCAACAAGGCCACACCAATCCAACAAGGCCAAACCCCCTATCAGTGCCACTCCTATTTGGCACTATTTGTCTTTAAACTTGAAACTTATTCATAAAACAGTTCAATGGAAAACAGGTAACTTTAATGAAATAAATACAGATGTATTAGAAAAATAAACAGGAAGATGTGTGCCTTAGTTCCTGTTCTATTGCTGTGTAGAGACACAGTGACCAAACCAGTTTATGAAAGGAAACATTTATTTGCCTTCTTACAGTTTCAGAGGGTGAGTCCGTGGACCATCGTAGTACACACCATGGCAGTATGCTGGCAGGCAGGCAGTCATGGCTGGAGTAGTTCCTGAGAGCTCACATCCTGCTCCCCAGATGAGAGATAGAGATAGAGATAGAGATAGAGATAGATATAGAGATAGAGGGAGAGGGAGAGGAAAGGGAGAGGGAAAGGGAGAGGGAGGGAGGGAGAGAGAGAGAAGCCTGGTGGGCTTTTGAAATCTCAAGGCCCCCACCCCCCATTCACACATCTCTTTGAACAAAAACAAAATGCCCAATCCTTTCTAAACAATCCACCAACAGTTAACCAAACACATTCAAATATTTGAAACTCTGAGGGTCATACTTATTCAAAATCCTAAAGTATGTTTTTTTTTTTTTTTAAGAAATCAAGTAATGAGTGTCCATCCCACTTGGTAGTATATTTTATCATTGCATTTCATTTTCAGAGGTTAGGGTTCTTTGCATAACAGGTTTACAATCAAGCCATCACTCTCGCATAAGCCAAAGGCATTATACCTCCCCCCTTTCTACTTGATTATCCACATTGGCGTTACTTATCTGTCCGGAAACATATCCCTTCATTCTGATTTAGTTCAAAGCATGGGGAGCTATTGATGTGCAATTAATTGCTATTCATAATGGGATAAAACAGAAGCCAACATGATTGAGTCTATTGTTGCTAGAAGCTGAAGATTTCCCTTCCATTTAATAAAACGTGATAAATATGATTTTAACCCAAGCCTAGAAACCCAACAAAGCCTTTAGTTTATATTTTTTTCAGTATTTCCAGTTCATTCTCTGTGATACACACGAACATAGAGGTGGAGAAATGTGTGGAGTCACTGACACATACTCAACAAAGGATTCGTTTGCACAATAAGGAGATATATCCTGTCCTCTTAGAGTTGTCCCAAGGACTCCCAATGATCTAAAAGTCCTCAGCTTCCTTGGGTAAAACGACACTGCATTTGCATATAACCTAAGCAAGCCTCTTGTCTACTCTAGATATATTTATATATGTGTGTGAGTGCATGTGTGCATAGAGACATGTAAGTGCAGAGGCTGGGGGAGGGTAGAGCATGTTCTGCTCCTTCACTACCTACTTTAATTCCTACTGACAGGGTCCCCTGCTGAACCTGAGGTGAGGCTCACTGTCAGGATTCCCCGGTCATCCTCCTGTTCCCATACCACTCACTGGTGTTTGCATGTGTGTCCACACACTTGCCTTTACCCCTCTGCCGTCTCCCCAGACCATCCTACATTTTAAATAATCTCTGAATTACTTTTGTACTTAATGAAATGAAATCATGAGGGGCTGTTATTTTGGAGATGACAAGAAAAATGGTTTGTATGTGTTCAGTACAGATATGGTATTTTGTAAACCACTTTTATTAGTTCCTTGAGAACTTTATACATTATATAATGATAGAATTTACTTCTCACTTCTCTTCCTAACTCCTCCCTGATCCATCCCCACCTAATCCCTTCTCCCAACTTCAATCTCTCTTTCTGCCCTCTATAATAACCCACTCAAGTCATTTATGTGGCCCATAAATTCGTGGGCATTGGGCAAGCCACTGGAGCCTGGCCAGCTTATCACCAGCTATATCTTTGTAGAAAACTTGTCACGCACCCAATGACCTGCCACCAAGAACGACATGCAGCAACAGGATTCTTCTGCAAACAAGCCTTTACTGTGTTATAGCACTTCTCAGTGTTATAGCTCTCTTAGTGTTACAGCTCTCTTGAACAGGGACCCCAAGCAGCAAAGTAGCTCCACATATATACACAACAGTATGCTAATTATCTCTCAGGGATTGGTGGGGCATGGATCACCCCACTAATTGTCCTCCAGTTATTGTCGGAGTTTGAATCACCCCATTAGCATATTAACGGTCAACTGACAATTGGTGCAAAAACCGCACATGTGCAGTATGGTTTTTCACCACTGGAGGGCGCCATACATCTCATTATCGTATGGCCGCCCTAGCAAGGGGACAAGCCTGAACATTCGCAGTAAGTTGTCGAGATCCAGACAAGGCTGGATGTTGGCACCATCTTTGTTTCGCCGAGGCTCTCTACATCTCCCCCTTTTTTGTTTAATAACATGCCTGGTCTAGATCTGGGTGTCACATCAATCTTGTCATTGCTCCTGTCTTAGGTCGTTCTCATCCAAATCGGCCTTACCCATCATAGAGTTACCCTATCGCCACCGGGCCCCATGTCTTGGGTTGGTCTGAGCTCGAGGAAAGTTGCCCGTCCCTGGATACAATGATTCCACATGACTGTGACAAAAGTGATCTAGGGCAAACTCTTGATCTTTCAAGGAGGCCAGCCATATGTTGGGAGAAGCACCCTTTTTAATGGAGGTCATAGACTGGTAAACAACCATTTTGTGTCTGGCTTGTTCTGTTTTTAAACGGCCAATAAGCCAGACACATACTCTGCATCCCAGGAGGACAATAGCTTCCCAGCAAACATGCCCGCCCACTCCTTAAAAAGGAGAAAGCATTGGTAATCCATTAGGTAAAGTCTTCAATTGTGATGGGGTCCAGCCTAGTGCTGTTGAGGACAGCAATCTGCATCAGCATTACCATTCCCAGTAGTACGAGTAGGGTCTGTATTCTCATCTTCAAGAAGAGCAGAAGGTAATTTTCGAGTCAAGCACTCAGGTACCCAAATTGGATTTTCTTGATTCTGCGGAAAAACACAAACAGCTCCCCTAGATCTCGAAATCACGGGATCTGGGCCACACCATTCATCAGTTAAGACATCCTTCCACTTTACTTCTGCATTACTTATAGGTGTAGTAGCAGCATAGCGATCCACAGCAGAGCGGCCATGTGCATCCAAAATTAAGAAATTTAGAGTAAAAAGAGCTAAAGAAAGTTGTTCTTTTGGTGTTCAGCTGCTGGCAATTCCCTCTTTTTGTTTTTTTATAAGCTCTTTTAAGGTACGATGTACCCTTTCCACAATCCCTTGACCTTGGGGATTGTATGGCAATCCTGTAGTATGTTTGACCTGCATTGTCTGGCAAAATGCCTGAATGGAATTTGCAGTGTAGGCTGGCCCGTTGTCTCTCTTGAGACTATCAGGCTTTCCCCAGCCTGCCCATGCCTCTAAGCAATGGCTAATGGCATTATGAGCCTTTTCACCAGTCATCAGAGTAGCTTGTATAATACTGGAACAAGTATCAACAGAAACATGAGCATATTTTAAAATTCCTCATCATCCCAAAATCCAGTCTCCAAAACACCGAGTCTATCCTTCATGCTACAAGGTTTGACTGCCAATTCCTACATATGAACACATGATGGTGCGGTCTCTGATACCTCAACAAAGAGACATTGCATTAAAATCTTATAGAAGCCTGGTTTCTAGGATAAGATTTCCATAAAAGTATCATCCCAATTTAGACATGTTTCCCTAGATTGGCTCATGCCACATGTTGTCTAGAATGACTTATCCAAATTTACCAGTTTTATGTCAACTTTCTGTTACCAATGTTATATTTTTTAAACCATATCCAATAACTTAAAAGCCAATAGTCCATAACCAAGGCATGTAGATAATATTCATACATTGAAAATCAATCAGAAAACAAAATTGAAGTGGCTACACATACCTTTAATATTTAAATCATTCACCATTTTTACTTGTCCTAGCTTAGTTTAAGAGAAACACCTTGTTACCTGTTGAGTCCAATAATCACAGTCAAAGATTTTTCTAAGAGAAACAGTGATCAGTTCTGTTACCTTAGAAGCTGTGAAGCTCCTGGTGTCTTTAGGATCGGCTAGTATAAACATTTAGCCAGCCCCCTGGGGATCTTGCCCAGCCGACTTAGGCTTCTAGCTACAGATGCAGACTCCAAAAGCCAATTGAAACTTTTTATTTATTTGTTCCTTTCTTGAAAGGAATTAAAGCTACATCAATGGTTGAATCAACCAGCATTTAAAATTTTAACCTTTTCTTTTAAATATGAAACACAAAACATTCAAGCAATGAGAAGCAAACCCAGACATAAATTGACATACATGGACAGCTTGGTGCACCAAGGATTGACAATAGATACCGAGGAAAAGAACTAGATGGTGATCCACCAAAGGGACCCAGACATACTACCTGAAGAACCCAGAACCAGAAATAAGCACTTCTCCAATAGGAGCCAGCAAGGAGGCAAGACGTCTCCCACCTCCTTCTGTTCCCAGGAGAGCTCCAAAAAGTTAAAGCTCATTTCCTACTTTAGCCAAAGCATCTGTGGAGAGTTCGGGAGGACTGTTTTTCTCAACCCCATTCTCTCTCTTGTCCAGGGTGTAAACTGTCTCTAGTCAGGGTCCAAAGACTAAAAGTATCTATGAGAATCGACTTTGCTTCTCTAGATTTTAACATAACTCTAAAAGAACACATACACAAAAACATTTTACCATTATTACCTTGTCTTCTTTTGACCACAACCACTACCCCAAATCTTTATCTTTGCAGATGCTTTCAATTTCTGTGATCCTTCTGAATTCTGCTTACTGTGGCCTTTAAAATCTGTATCCACCACCTGAGTTCCCATTCAAGGGGTCAATACAAGTCTGGTGGTGGAACTGAGGTCGAGTCCTGAGCTTCCTTTTGTTGCTCTGTGGGAGTCCCGAGACCCGATGGTTCTACCTTTACTTTCACTTTCTCTAAGCTGTCAGTGATGCTTTCTAGATTGTCTGACATTTCTAAGGTCAAGGCTTTTAAAGAAGAACATATCTTATTTGTTTCCTGGTTCTGATTATCCTCTTTTTTTATCTCTGCCTTCTCTCTGTTCCTTTTATCTCCTTTTCTTTTCTTTTTTTCTTTCGAGACCTTTTCTCCCTCTGACATACTTTGTTGCTCTGCAAGGACCCTCTGACCTGTCCTAACGGCTCTAAGGGCTTCCTCACATCGTTTATCCTCTAAGCAGGCAGGGACCATTTGCAAAAGAGGTTTTGGTCTGGGCTTAAGCTTGCCGTCAGTGGCTTCTCTATCCCACGCAAAGAAAAAAAGAAAAAAATTACCAGCCTTGCCCACAAAGGATCCATAACTTTAGGTTTCTTCACAGTGGCTCTCCACCTAGGCCCATATCTTTATCCCTCATATATGGCTGCCTCTTCCTCTAATTCCTCCTCCTCGGACTCCGACAACTCTTGCTCAGAGTCACTGCCAGCCAGTTCTAAGGCTTCTAATTCTTTTAATGGATACAAAGTTTCCTCTCCAGATGACTTGTACTTCATCCTCCAGGGCTTAACTATTTTTTCCTCCAGCGGTGTTTCTTCCGCCTTTTGTATATCTTTCACTTTTGTTTTAGTAACCTTTTTCTTTTTGTGCACTCCTAATTCCTCACTCCGCTCGGTTTCTGACATGGTCTCTTAAATCCAAAAAGGGGCATGCTGCTCACAAGCCTAATTTCTCACTCTGCTCTGTTTCTGACATGCTATATTCCAAAAAGGGGCATGCCTCTCGAAGCTTACCTTTTAGTTTACCTTCTCGCAGTTCTGAATCCTCTTCAGCACACTGAAGGGTCCCCTCAGCACCGGTGATGTTGGTTCCTGGGTATCGGCAGCACTTGTCGCGCGCCCAATGTCCTGCCATCAAGAACGGCGTGCAGCAACAGGATTCTTCTGGGAACAAGCCTTTGCTGTGTTACAGCTCTTCTTAGTGTAACAGCTGTCTTAGTGTTACAGCTCTCTTGAATAGGGACCCCGAGCAGCAAAGTTGCTCGACTTATATACACAACAGTATGCTAATTATCTCTCAGGGATTGGTGGGGCATTGTCACCCCACTACTTGTCCTCCAGGGATTGGTGGAGAATGAATCACCCCATTAGCATATTAACGATCAACTGAAAACTGGTGCAAAAACCGCACATGTGCAGTACCGTTGGTCACCACTGGAGGGGGCCCTACATCTCATTATCGTATGGCCACCCTAGCAAAGGGACAAGCTTGCACATGTGCAGTAAGTTGTCGACATCCAGACAAGGCTGGATGTCGGCGCCATCTTTGTTTCACCGAGCGGCTCTCTACAAAAACTTACTCTCCATTTCCTATCAGCTAGGGTTGAGGGATAGTGGTCCTGCCATGTATAGAAGACACTGCTTTGTTCTGGTTATCGCTGACATCTGTATCTTATATTTCCACTCCCTCTACCTTGAGGGTTCCTAAGACTCAACTCCTTCCCTTTTTGCCTCTCTCTGTGAGTTTGTGTATATGCGTGTGTGTCTATAGATGTCCCATTTTACAATCAAGCACACATATGGTGGGGGGCGTCTTTATAATTGACTGCTGATGGTATCTCACCCCAGACCAAATGCTGCAATGCAGACATGGTGTAGCTCAATACCAGAAAGAAATAGGTGACGTGGCGAAATCTACTCAACTGTTTCTAGTGTGAGTTGAAGTTTAGACCTCAGACACAACAATCTTGCCCAACCCTATGGGTTTAAGATGCACATTGTCCCAGTAAAATGTTCAAAGGTGGGAATATGAAAATCCATTGGACCCTGTGGGCTGTAATCAATGAGTTCATCTGTTGATGGATGTGTATGAAGGTGGCAGGAAACTAGGAGATAGGAAATTAAGGGACTTGGTCATTTGGGACATGTCTTGGAGGGTGTTTTTTTTGTCCTTGGTCTCTTTCTGTGTTGGTGCTTCTTGGATGACAGTGAGGTTAGCAGATGAGCTCTATCGTGCCCCTTTCATGGTCATGTGACCATCGACTGAAACCTATGAAATCATGAACCAAAATAAGTTTGTTTACTATGTCAGTTGCTAGGCAACTTGTAAGATTGATGAATGTGATTAACATGAAAGTGGCCAAAAGTGATGTAGACCATACCAGGTCAGGTCTGGATTTGATGTAGGTGGACCCATGAATTAATCCTTTAAACTCTTTGTCTGGAGGCTGCACACTAAGAGAAGACCCAATCTTTCCCAAGTGGTTTTATCCAGAAGATTCTGCCAATGTATTTGTTGTCTTAGCAAATCAAGAACCTTGCTGCTTCCCGCTCTGGTCCTTCTCCTGACTTCACTTCTGTGATTTTAATAGACTTAAATATCGTATGAACTAGTGGGAAATGAGAATTAAAAAAGGGAAGGAAGCTATAAATTTTGCTTTAAAATCATTAAATTACACATTTAAAATGAATGAATATTTTAAGTATATAACTTATACTTCAACAAAGCTGCAAATAAGGCTTGGCCAACTGTTATGCTTGTTGTGTGATATGCTATTTGTCATAGTTCCTGTGACTTTTATTTTAATAGTAGTGGGTTTTATTACAGATGACTCAGACACCAGTGTAACCCTGCAGGGAGAACACTCCGTTCTGTCAGGGAAAATAAATCAAGTCAAATTCATTGGCTTTCTTAATGAGTGTTTTTCTGGTAACAGCTGTGTTGGCTGGAAGTTAGACAGCTATTGGCTGAGAGCAAAGATGGAGAGACCACAATGTTTTCGGGGATAACTGAAGAGTGTGCTCATGAAAGTGTCTGAGTCTCACGGAGTACAATTGCAGAAGCTCCAGCGACTGATGGAGCTGGACTCTAGGACGCTTGCAAGATGTCCATTATATGTTTTGTGATGTCTTGGCCGAATGTGAGACAAGGCAAGATGAAGTGGAAAAATTTTGGTTTCTTTGGAAACTCACTTGTGTCACAGGATGTTTTTCTGGAAGCTATGTTAGGAGAAGATGTTTTGCTGAAGCAGACACATGAGAAGGCATGTGATATTTTGCTGGAGCACACGCTTGAAGGGGGACAGGATGTTTACGGAGAACATAAATGTAATCCCACATTGAGGGAGAGGACATTTTTACATTGCTACACCTTGCAATACTTCGATGGTCTTTGCTGGTCTTCGTTCCATAATGAGAAATGCACAAAAGAGCCTGTGCTATTTGGGCTGCTTCTGGCTGCTTGTGCTGCTTCTTCTTGGTTAGAGCCTTGTGGTCTCTGCCAGGTCAAGGCACTGCTACTGATTCGTGTTTTGTGTTTGCTATTGGACCGTACTGCACAATGAAGATTGGAGTTGCCCCAAAGAATTACTTCTAAATAGGTCCACAACTCTCTCCCTTTTCCTTTTAACTTTCTCTCTCTGGTACCTCTGGTTGGTGGGCTAGAAGGGTGGTTGAAGTGTTTAAGAACCCTAAATGAAGTAGGTTTTGAAAAAAATCTTAGCCTACAGATAGATTCATGGGTTTTGAGAAAGGGGTATGTCTCCTTCTGTGAGGAGATGATCTGTAGGTTGTGACATTTTGGTTCTGTGGTCTACTGTGACCCATTAAATGGCCAGTGACTGACAGTCTGCCAGTAAGTGTAGCCCACACTAAAATGCTTTTGCTTGGCATTAGGAGCTGTATAATGTATTCATTTCTTGTCACATATCCTCGAGTTTTCATGTTGGTGACAGTAGTTACTCTTCAGTTCTGCCATACAGGGAAGTGGGTCTATACACTGAGAGAAGAGAGTGGCTGGTGGTGAGTATATAACATGGAGTAAGAGAATCATTATGGTGCTGGGCATCTCTTTTCTTTTTTCTTTCCCAACTTGACAATCTGGAGCCAACTGAGAAGAGAGAACAATTCAAGAACTGCCTCCTTTAGATTAGTCTTTGGGCAACTCTATGGAACATTTTCTTAATTGATGATTGTTGTGGGAGGGCCCACCATTCTGGGCAAGTTCATCAGTAATCATGTATAAAAAGAATAGGCTTTTAGGCTGTAAGACATAGTAAGGGAGCAAGCCATGTGGAGTGTGGCAGTTTGAATAAGGAATGCTCTCACAGACATATATTTGTATATTTAGTTAACAGGGAGTGACAGTATTTTCAAGGATTAGAAGGATTAAGAGGTGTGGCCTCATTGGAGGAAGTGGGTGTGTCGACAAAGGTGGGGTTTGAGTTTTCAAGAGCCCCATGCTTTTCCAGAGTTTCTTTCTCTGTCTCTCTCTGTCTGTCTGTCTCTCTCTTTCTCTCTCTCTCTCTCTCTCTCTCTCTCTGTCTCTCTCTCTGTCTCTCTCTCTCTCTCTTTCTGCTTACAGAGCAGTAGTTCTCTATTGCTCTAGTGTTATGCTCCCTGCCATGATGATGGTCCAGACTTCTGAAACTGTAAGCTAGCATCCAATTAAATGATTTCATTTATAGTAGTTACCTTGACCATGGTGTCCCTTTACAGCAACAGCACAATGACTGAGACAGGGAGCAGGCCAACAAGCCGTGCTCCTTGTTACAGCGTCAAGCTCCTGTTCTGGTTTCCCTCAGTGATGGTCTGTAACCTGTAAGGCAAATAACCCTTTCCTCCCCAAGTTAGTTTTGATCATGGCATTCATCAGGAAGAGAAGGAAGCAAACTAGAAATCCACAGGTCAGTACAAGAGCAAGTCTTACCTTTAAATTAAAACAAAGTATCTATATGTTTCTATTTGTGGTTATGAGGTAAGCGTCTGTGGCTCTACTAGACACGCTGTTTCTATAAAAAATTGTATTACTTAGTGTTCCAATTGTTGTAAGGAAACACAGTGACCAAAGTGCAAGTAGGGAGGAAAAATTTTATTCAGCTTACACTTCTACAGTGCTGCTCATCACCAAAGGAAGTTGGGACAGGAACTCAAACAGGACAGGATCTGAGGCAGAGGCTATGGAGGGACAATGCTTACTGTCTTACTCCTCATGTCTTGCTTAGCTTGCTTTCTTATACAGCACATGACCATCAGCCTAAGAATGGTACTGCTCATAGTGGGCTGTGCCCTCCCCCACCAGTCACTATTAAAATGCCCTACAGCTGGACCTTATGGAGGACTTTTCTCAACTGAGGCACCCTCTTCTCTGATGACTCTAGCCTTTGTCGAGTTGGCATAATATCAGGGCTTTCGTTATAATGTGATTGTCCCAGGGGAAGTGTGGCATAAGTAGGAGGTGTGGCCTTGTGGGAGTATGTGTGGCCTTGTTAGAGGCAGCATATCACTGTGGGGGTGATATGCTTCTTCTCGAACACCATGTCTGCCTATATGCTTCCATGCTTCCTGCCTTGATTAAAATACATGAACTTCTGAACCTGTAAGCCAGCCCTAATGAAATGTTGTTCCTTATAAGTTGCCTTGGTCATGATGTCTTTTTGCAGCAATGAAACCATCATACAACCAGCCAGTAAAAAAAACCCAAATCGCAGAATTAATCAACAATAGAAAGTATTTTCAAGTCCTGCAGTGAGAAACTTATTCTTGAGAGAAGAAACAGCAGTGTATGAGTCCATGATAAGGTTGCCTCCAAAGCCATTCTTGGAGTGCAGAGTGGCTTCTCAGGAGGAGAGAGCTACATGGTCAGGAACCGCAAAGCATTTTAAAGCCACGGCAAATGGCATAGGAAAGAGCTTAATGCAGCACCTCTGCATTGGAGTCACTGTCAAGAGTTTTCTGAGGATAAGCTTACATGTGAGTCAAAGACGGGAACTTCCTTGGGCTAGATAGGGTAAAAGGGCCCACAGGTGTGTGGGAAGCCATCCAGTAGAAGGAGAGCCAGGCAAGACAAGTCAGTGCAGGAGCTCTTTGTGGTCATCTAGGGGCATTGAGCAGACACCTCAAAAAATATTACAGGATGGAACAGAGGCAAACAGTGCTCAGGGAATCTAAACACAGGATCCATGTAACACCTAACAGAGGCTCACATTATCCTCATCTTCCCTTTTCAATTACTTTTAAATTACAAAATAATGGGCTTTATGATACTTTCAGGAATCGATAGATATAAACTTAGTTTGACATTCTTTACTCTTGAGTTATCCTAGTCATAATGTCCTCCGGGGAAGCCTCCACCTCACATCTACCTTCTGTAGTGATGGCTTGGCTGTTCTTTAAGGAACCAAAGAGACCAATATGGGTGTGCCCATTTTCAACTCATTCTAGACCCTTTCTGTTCTTCCTGGGTCTCCTGCTTCACTTTTTGAGAACTCCATTTGGAATTCCTTCGTCCTTCAGTGTCCTCTACTCCCTCATGTGTTCTTTATTCTTTCTTCCACATCACAATCAATTTATTCTTTCTTGCCCTCATCCTGGTCTCTTCTCTTCATGTGAAGGTTGGATTTATTTAAAAAGATGACTTTAGGGGCCTGGAGAGATGACCAATGGATCAAGAGCTTGTCTGCTTTGAAAGAGGACCTGGATTTGGTTCTTTGAGCTCATGTCCTATGGTTCCCAATCACCTTTAATTCCAGCTCCAGGGGACCTGACTATGTTGGTCTCTGTGGTCTCCTCTATTCATGCCCTGCCCCCATCCACATAATTAAAAATAATACATCTACAGATGAGAAACAGGTTTCATTAAGTTTCGTTAGTCAAACAAAACCTGATCTTCTCTGCTTCTGAGTCTGCTTGGATCAGTTTATTGGGTTTGCCCTTAAGTTCCAAGACCACCTTCCTGTTACCTGCCACTCTTTCCCCAACAGTCTGTTTCTCCCTCAAACTTCACCTCAGAGAGTCTATCTATCTCTTGCCCCTCTCCACTGCTTCCTAAACATCCATATTTTTCCCCGTGCCATTCCTGCTCCTCTAAGCCTCATCTCCAGTTCTTTTCTCTCCCTAAAGACCAGACCAGCTCAGTCGTGTTTGTTTTAGCCTATGTGACATTAGACTTAGTGTTTACAGCGTTGATTTTTCCAGCTTCCTCTCGATGTTCCATCCATCAAAGCCCATCTCCTCCACCAAAGTGTTCACACACAACACGTCACATTGCACACTTTAATTTTTAGAGCAAAAAAAAAATTCCACTGGAAAAGATACTGGGGTTGTCAAAGGCCCTTGGGTATCTGAAACACAGATAAACAAAAATTAACCCGAATCCTATAAATTACCCATCTATGTCCCCCTTACTTTGTGAATTTCACCTTAACGGATCTTTTCCACCAGATTATAGACGTAGATGTGGACGTCACCATCAAACTTGATGAAGTACACGGAAGGCTTGGCTAGAACTTGGTAAATGACTTTGCCGATCTTTATGGAACTGTCGTTTCTGGTGTACTGCACACATTGACCTGTTAAGATGTCGGTGTCAACGTCTGACTTCATCTCTGCTGGAGGAGTCTCTGGAATGATACGGAGGTTACCTTCTGTGTAATATCCAGGAGCTGGTAGATGTATAAGACTGAATCTTTTTTGTGGGTGATGTAAAACCAGTCCTTCATGAATGCCACCTGGGCTAGGACCACCCCCCTCCAGTTGTCCTTAAAGCCATGTTTGCCCTCAAATTTATGCTCCACAGCTTGGCCAACCGTGGCACTTGCGAAATGGGTGTCTTTCCCTTGAGGAAATACTACTTTGTGAGGCAAGACCTTAAGCTTTAAAATCCTCTCATCACTGTGAAGTTTCAGTCCGTAGACACAGTCAATTCCATCATACTTGACCAGATAGAGAGAGGGATTTGTTGGCAGTTGATCTAGAACGATGGCCTTCCATTGGGTGACAGGCTCATCTCCTTCCTTCCATTGGTGGGAAATTCTGCAGCCCACAATGTTCCCCAGGGCCTGGGGAGAAGGCTTCCTCCTCTGCCGCTTCTGGGTGGATGGTGTGATCATCCACCTCACGTACATCCTCTTCTTCATTGCTGTAGACCCAGTGTGGTAGGCCATGGCACTCCTGGTCCACATCGTTCTGTGTTCAGGCTTCATACTTGCCCATGGCTTGGGTTTGAAGAGCTCGCCTGCTTAAACCAGACACTATGTTGTTGCCTCTGTCATATGAGTGCCTGCAAGGACAATGGTGGTGGGGTGGGGAGGGCACTGGACCAAGGCTCTTGTTTAAGAGAACTTTGGAGCAGGTGAGGAAGGCGATGGTAAACAGGTTTGAGCATCTGAATCTAATTCTGTCATAATCAGAAGTTCATACGAGGGCTGGGCAATGGTGGAGCACACCTTTAATTCCAGCACTCAAGAGGCAGAGGGAGGCAGACCTCTGTGATCTCAAGGCCAGCCTGGTCTACAGAGTTAGTTCCAGGATAGCCAAAGCTACCCACAGAAAAACACTGTCTCAAAAATCAAAATCAAAAGTTCAAAGGGAAATGAACAAATTGTTCTCTACAGCTCAGAATAGCATATTCAGACACATTTCTTCAGCCCATGTCACTTTGCCTCTGCTGAGGAACCTCTCCTTGAATGGCTAGGTCAGTTTGTGATTAAGTATCCCTGTCCCCACTTTAAGCAAGCAGAACAGAGAAAGGATATCAAAGGAGCCAGAAGGATGGCCACACCCCTCTTCTACCCTCTAACTATGAGCTATGTGGCAACATCCACAAGTATCTGCCCAGAGACACAGCCCACCAGTCCATTGGCTTTCTGTGTTGTGCATCCAGACTGCACCTGGGACTTTTGTCTAGGCAACAACAGGCATTTAGAAATAATATCTCCTGGGGTTGGGATTTAGCTTCAGTGGTAGAGCACTTGCCTAGCAAGCACAAGTCCCTGGGTTCGGTCCTCAGCTCAAAAAAAAAAATTAACAACAAAAAAGAAATATTATCTCCTAAAATGCACAGGCACAGAAAGGAGCTTTGCAATTTTAATAGAATTATGAATTAGATATTGTTAGCAAAGGATAATAAACTCTGGAGACTGACTAGCCAAGACCATCTGCCTAGCTGTCAAATGTGGAAGACATCGGAACATACCGTTACTAGCTGTATGAGGGAAAACTATTAGCTTTCTGGGCTACACGGGTCCCATTAATCTTCATAAACGTATTTACACACACAGAATCGTCCAGATTCTGTGTTCTGAAACTGGTCAGGCACCAAAAGCCTTTTGAACAATTGTGGGGTTAAGGAGCTGAACTGGCTTTCACACACCGCTGGGAAGATAGTGAACCCACCTTCAAGGAGTCAAGCGCGCCCAAGTGGAAGAGATGCGCAACCTCCGCCCAGTGCTCTGTGACATCATCCAGGATCTGCTTACGTCATAGAAGCCCTCTCAGGCCAGTTCCTTTCCTAGTAACGCTTAGAAACTTCCAGCATCTAGGTTTTAGCTTCTCATGTAGCCTCATGGAGACCCAAAATAAAGTCCCCACCCAAATATTCTGATGACTGGAGTCACAATCTGCCCATGTAACACTTTTCATGCATTTATTTCTGAAAAAGTCTTTGGTTTATTAGTCACCAACATCCTTGGTGGTTATTTTCCCAGCTCCTATCTTTCCTCTGGTTATATTTAAGCCATTCTCCGTATCGAAATATTGCTAGCCTCTCTCTCCGAGGCAGCCCACTGGATAGCACACCAAAATTAGCTTTATCAAAACCCACAATTACAGGAGGGCCATTTTTATTCAAACAAAGCTGGAATTGGCCAGGATTAAATACCTCGTATTGAAGTCAATGGCAATCATGAATTATGGATTCTTTGCAGAGAGCAAGGAAATATTAGCTCCTGGTCCAACTTCCAAAGCCGGGATGAACTTATGACAAACCCGATATTGACCAGTCATATTTTAAATGTCTTTAAAATTTACCAGCACTTCTGGTTACAAGGAATTTATTAGATCAAATGCAGCAAAACAGGATGAAATGGATGAGGTAATTTTATTTTTGTCACACGGGTAGACAGAATACTGGATGCAGGTAAGTATGGAATCTGCCTGTAAATTACAGGGCACTTTAATTGTTTGTGTCACATAGTTCTTCAGATCTTCAAAAGGATTTTTTTCATAACCCTCCCCTGTCCCCACTACACTCTGACCATCCATTCCCTCTTCCCAATAATTCCCTTTTACTTTAACATTATAATATTTTTAAATGTACTTAGAGCTTAACAACTTCTTGCAGCTTTTTAAAATCTGTCCAATTTTCTAAGTGCACCATCTTCTTTTTCTCCCTTCTATCGTAGTTTTAAGCACATTTTCCTTCACACTTTGAGTTTTACTCTCTCTCTGCTCTTATGACTCCTCTGCAATTATGTGACTGTTGGTCCACTATGTGGCTGACCTTAATGAAGTGTTAACTCAAAGGACATGATTTTTTCCCCTTTTCTCCCCTTCATCTTCCTTCTCTAGGCACCTGCTAAGATTTACAGCCTTGGGGATTTTTTTTAAGCCTGGAAAGCACACACACACACACATACACACACACACACACACACACACACATATGCACATACACACAGAAACACTCATAATTACCCAAACACACAAACACACACATACATACACACACACATATGCACATACACACAGAAACACTCATAATTACCCAAACACACAAACACACACATACATACACACACATATGCACATATACACAGAAACACTCATACATACACAAAGACACAGATACATACACACACAAACACACACACATGCACACACAAACGCACACACAATCATACACATATACACACACAAACACACAATTACAGAGAGAGGCAGAGACAGAGACAGAGACAGAGACAGAAAGACACAGAGAGAGACAGAGAGCCCATGAGAAAACAGGTAATATCATCTTTCTAAGAACAATAAACAGAGACAACTTTCAAAAAAGTGAAGAACAAGTAGGCAGCAAGAAGAATAATCTCATCATAGCCATCAACTTGAGGAGGAAAGTGTTTGTCTCACTCTAGGCTTCTAGATACCAGTCTGTTACTGAGCGAAGTTGGGCAGGAACTAAGGAAGGACTCTAGAGGCAGGAAAGGAAGCAGAGACAACTTAGAATTGCTGAGTACTGGATTTCTATCCAAGACCTACTAAGCTTTCTCTCCTTATCATACAACCCAGGGCACCGTCATAGGGGATGACACTACCCAAAATGGACTAGACCCTTCCACATCAACCATCAAAAAAAAATTCCTTACAGATGTGGCAAAAGTCCAATCTGATGGAGGCAATTCTTCAGCTGAATCTTCTTCTTCCCAGGTTGAGTAAAACTGACAATAAAAACTAACCAGGACCCCTGCACATCCATTCTGATTGCCACACTGTGTGCAATAAACAAGCAATTGGAATAACCTTAGCTGTTGATCACTGGATGAATGGCTTAAAAAATGTGATATACATTGATGTGATTTTCATCTATGTGTAAGAGCAAAGGGTTTTGTTCTCAGAAAAACAGATGGAACTGTACAATACAATATGTTAAGTGAAACAAGCCAGACTCAAAAAGATGACTGCGAAATTTAGATTTTAATAAGGGATATTAAGTGAAAGGGGGCATTTAGGAAGGGGAAGGTGAGCAGCAGGGTATGTGTGTGTGTGTGTGTGTGTGTGTGTGTGTGTGTGTGTGTGTGTGTGTGTGTGCAGGTGGAAATGGAGGTGAGTTGTGAGGATGAAGATGGCTAAAGTACAGTATAAACCTGTACAAGGTGTCACAACCAAGCCCACTGACTTGTACATTTAAAACACATCAATATAAGAGAACTGAGTATAAAACAATGTTTTGATTAAATTGGGGGTTTATAGTTTAGAGACACCGTAAAGTTTATTCATATTTTCCTTCCCACACGTGGCTCTTGCTGTTTCGAGCTTGATACTGGTGACAGGATATGGCAATGAGCTTTGGTGTCTGTACCTCATTAATCACCCGGAATTCACGTCATTCAGTGAGGCTACCATGGGGAAGGAGGTAGTTAGAGATCTTAAGGGTACACCACCGGGGAAGAATAATGCCCATCCCCACTATAGATTTCCAAATATTCACCCTTTTCTCTGTTTTGAATGTGTTTTCCCAAAAGTAATTTTCTGAAGATTAATCCACAGTGGGAATGTAGTTGTCAAGAATTGATTAGGTCAAGAGGGATGCGACCTAAAAATAAAGATCCATTAATGATGCTATTGTGGAAAAAGTTTCAATTACAAAAGGGAGTTTGTCTCCCTCTCTAGTCTTCCTAGTCCATTGAATCTCTCTGTGGTGACAACATCCCACAAGAACCCCTTCCTCTGCTGATGGTCTCTTCATCTTGGATTTACAGGCTTCTGAATCAGAATCATACAGAATCTACGTCATTATAGACTAGCCAATCGGTGCCATTCTGTTTGTCCATAGAAGCGTGAACATGCCTCAGAATTGTGAGCAAACAGGTCATATGGGAAGTGAAGCTGGCAGAGAGGACTAGGTTGCTAGTGCTGCTGAAGACAAGATAGGTTCAGGGTTATCGTGTGTGCTCTTCATGAAAGAAACAGCACAGAGGAAGAGTGTAGATTGGAAAGGTGCAGCTTGGAAGGGAGTCATACTTTTACTGTTGGACTTGTGGGGACAAGGAGCCATTAGGTAAGGGGAAAGATAGCTAGGGATAGCGTCAGCCACTGCTTTTGGCTAGCAGAACCATTTTTAGAATCCTCATCTTCGAGGATGTAAAAGAAAACTGCCTGGAGTCAGTAGATACATCAGTAACCATCAAGAGTGTGTCCACTGTTACAGAGGGACCCAGGAAAAAGCCTGATCTTGGAAGATCCTTTGCCTTCAAGAGATGGAGACTTCACCCCGGCAACACTGGTCAATCCATCTACCTCGGTAAGGGCATCCCACTAAGTCCAGATCAGTGGTCCTTAATCCTTGGATTGAGACCCTTTGGGAGCTCAAAAGGCCCTTGCACAGGAGTCACATATCATATATCCTGTTTATCAGACATTACAATTCATAACTACAGCAAAATTATAGTTATGAAGTAGCAATGAAATAATTTTACAGTTGGTGGAGCTTATTAAAAGGTTAGGTTAGGAAGTTTGAGAACCAATCCTCCTGACCGCTCTAAAATATGCCTGTTGGTATGGACTCGAGGTATAATCCCTTTTAGTCAATCAGGCAAATCCAGAAAAACCAAAACACCACCAAAAGTTTATGAAGGATATACAGCCACTGTACCCACAGTGTTTAGGACTGCTGACATCTTAGACAAATGATGTCAAAATGGAAATCACATCATTCCATGACCATCCCCCTAAATGAACATCAGAGGATAAAAACCAGTTCCCTGGTGGTGGCACCAAGAGAAAACCATTATCAGAATTGTCACTAAGGATTTTAAAGCCAGGATACAAGCATCGTCAATGAGAAACTTCCAAAACAAAAGTATACACATAATCTTGGTGAGGTAATAGACGAAACAAGAGAAAATCGAATAGGAACTCACTGAATTAAAACAAACACTAAGAGTAGGAATTAAAGACATGTCTGGGCAAGATGAACAATGAAGTGGAGTTTAGAGCAGGCAGAAGGGACTGGGGAGATGGGTCACTGCTTAGGAACACTGGTTGCTCTTGCAGAGCACCAGGTTTCAGAGGATCTGATGGACTCTTTGGTAAACACACACACACACACACACACACACAAACACACACCATAGATATAAATTTAAAAAAAAATTAAAAAACGAAGGAGCCAAGTATGCCCCTTTTATCCTAGCACTCAGAAGCAAGCTGATCTCTCTGAGTTCAATGCCTACCTGGTTTATACAGTGAATTTCAGGCCAGCCCTACCTACATAACTACACCCAGTGTCAAAATAAAACAGAAAAGAATATTATATTTATTTCTGATAATGTAGGCAACAGAGAAACTATTTCTACAGAGAAAGAACTGACTGTTGAGAGAATCAGTGGGCTGGACGGAGACCCCAATTCTTTGTCTCACTCCTCCATCACAGCCTCAGCAGGAAGCAAGAATGGGTACAGCTAAAAGGAAGCAGGGTGATTATGAGTAAAGCTGTGGACATGGATCAGCCCATCAGCAACAGAAGCAGGCAGAAAACCAGCTTGGATGAGATGGCTTCACCAGCCAATGTCTCTGACTGACAGTCCCTAGTAGCACCAGGATGTTCTTTTCCTTCAAGTACCCCTGGCCTTTTCAGACACTCAGAAAACACAGAACAAATTGTGGCAAATGTCTAAGAAAAGATATCTTGTGGGACATATTTGTTTATACAGGTTTCATGTAGCCCAGGCTGGCCTCAAAAACACTATGCACCCAAGGATGATTTTGAACTCCTGGTTCTCCTCCTGGTAATGGGACTATGGGCATGTACCACCACACCAGGATTTTGAGGTACTGTAGGTGGAGCCCGGAGCTGTGTGAGAGCCAAGTGAGCACTCTGTCCACTGAGCTGCATCTCCAGTCCCTCGGGATGTGTTCTGCTAATACAACAAAACTAAAATAGAAGACTTCAGTGAGAGACAACAGGAGTCTCTCAGTCCAGAAACATTAAATCACACATTCACAAGTAATACATATGTCAAGAAATAATGAAACTATGTAACAGTAAGAAAAAAAAAGAAGATAGGAAACATACTATCAAAAAGTGTGAGACATAAGGTGCTAAGAGGAAATTTTATTTACAACACTAATTCTTAGATTAGAAACAAAGATCAGCAACGTAAATATTTATCTACACTAGAAAATAAGAAAATTATTGATTAAATGAAAAAATAATTATTAAAATGTACCCCAAAACACTAAAAATAAGAAAAAAAACAAAAAAGCCAATGAATCATAATTAGTTTTCTTTTTTAAAGCAAAGAATGGTCTCCATTAGACATAGATAGAAAAATATAAGGTCCATTCTGTTTGGCGATTAAAAAAAAAGAAATTGCCATGTTTTAGAATTTATGCAGAACACTGAACCTGATACCACAGACAAAAATTAAAAAAAAATTATTCATCGTTAAAACCCTTTTTAATGACAGTGTTTATACTCAATTTGTCTCTCCTATAATCTGTTTAATATCAGACAAGATTGGTAGGGTGGCCATATGGTGATTATGCAATGTTGAAATGGAAGCACAGCATTGTATTCCCAACACAGACGCTGGTTGAGAACATCATTGTTTTTATCATGAGGAAACTAGCACAAGATCCAAGCCCAGTCTCCCGAGGCGTTGTCCCATCTTGAGCCATTTTTCAGACAGCACTTCAGCTGTGTCATATTTTTCTGCAAAAATCGAAACAGACTTGTTTGCTGCATGGTTTGGTTTGCCGTGCTGCTTGGGAGATTCTGGACCATCAGACATGACAAAAGTTCTCCCCACACGCAACCCACAGCACTGGTATCAGAGTACAGGAAATAGGAGAGACAGAAATGAAAAAGGGAAAAAAAACTGTTGTTGTTTGGAGAAGAGTCAGGTAAGTAGTCCAAGCTGACCTTGGACTTTCTATGTATCCCAGGTTGGCCTTGGAATCACTATGTAGCACAGGCTGGACATGGACTTACTCTGTAGCTCAGGCTGGCCTTGGATTTACAATGTAGCTCAGGCTGTCTTTGGACATTTTATGTAGCCCAAGCTGGATTTGAAATTGTGATCTTCGCGAATATTGAGAATATAGGTATGTATTACCACACTCAGCTTTGTATCTGTTATTATAAGTGACTCAGCTGTGGCCCCTCATTTGCCAGCCTCCCTCAACATCAACAACAGCATCCACAATTACCCACTAGGGTAATCCCATCCTTTAACTCATCTGTTACGGTAAGACTTTACAGAACAAAGAGTCAGCATGGTCCTCCTCCTAATTAGATCACATTTGTGTGGAGGGATTTGAGTGATTGTTTGAGTGAGCCCGTCATACCTTAACCTGGTTTTGATATTATGACCAAAACGGAAAAAAAAAGAATAAGAAAACAAAAGTAAAAGAGATGGGTCCAACACTGGGAATTGAACCTTAGCAGTTGAGTAGATGACTCACAGGTCTCAGGTAAATGATGGATAGGCTTTGTGGCCCACACAGTGTCCCAGTCCAGGGAGGTAGAGATAGAGCAAGGTAGCTGTCAAGACTAGTCATATTGGTGAACTCTGGGTTTGACTGAGAAATGCTGCTTCAATGAATAAGGTAGAAGTGAAAATGGATTAGTCCCTACATTATGCACTGCACATGCATATATTTACACACACACACTCACATACACACAGACACACACACACACACAGAGGAACAAAGCAAAAAACTTTTGTCTTAAGGCATTGCCTCCACTGTAGTAGCACATAGTAGGAGGTGAGGATCTAAATAAGTGTTCCTTTACACCCCCACAAAGTCCAACATACTTATGAACCCTCAGCCCTGGATCTGTACAATCTGCTGAGGACTCCCAGATGTTTAGTTTAGTCTCCTTGGTCTCTAACATATTCTGGTGTTCTGTTTCAGGAATCGTGAGCTGGGGCTCGGCTGACTTGAGCCTCACTCCCAGTCTTGCATCCAAGACCACTTTCAGCTGCCATGTACTGATTCTTGGAATTCCCTGCCAAGGTACCCTGACTTGCATTTCTCACGAGGCCATTACATGAAGCCAGCGGAAATGCGGCTATCTTACTCTGCCCTTTATTATCTTAGAGTATTGGGAAATTGGCTCGATGTTTAACCTCACTTGCCTCATGCATAAATGAGCAGGCAAACAATTCCAGTTCATCAGTTCTACATTAGGAGTGAGTTAGAAAAACACATCAAACAACTAGTGCCAATGTGTTTTATGAATAATAAGCAGTATTATTTATATGATTTGTAACATTGGAAATTATTGTACCTGGAACATAACAGGTTTCATTATCTTTGCACAGAAGATGCGAGGAAAGCAACTAGGATGCAGAAATGCTTCCTTTTTTGCTTTATTTCCAAGAAGCATTTCTTTCTGCTCCAACTATTTTTTTAAAACTTACTCTCCACTCCATCTCACCGTAGGTGATTAGGTTAGAATAGGGTTTGGTGAGAGGGGTTATAAAACATTGTGTTACACAACATATCTACAAGATCAACTGTTGAGTTCAAATGGAGGCACCCTCCATGGATAAGCCATGCTCCCTTTGAAGCTATTGATTTCTTTTCTTTTTTTATTTTCATTGATTTCTTGTGATGGCTAGTCTTGGAAGAAAGAACTTCGGTTGAGGAACTTCCTCCATCAGATTGGCCTTCACTATGCCTAGGTGGCATTTCCTTGACTGTTAACTGATGGTGGAGGGCCTGGTCTACTGTGGGCAGCACCGCCCTATGCAGGTGGGTCTGGACTCTGTAAAGGTAGTTGAATGTGTGCTTAGAAGCAAGCCAATGAGCAGTCTCTGTATTTTCTGTATCACAATCCTGTCTTGGTTTTCCTTGATGATGGGCTGGAACAGATAAGATGAAATGAAGTTTTCGCTTGCCAAGCTGGCTTTGGTGAGTGTATTTATCAGAGCAACAGAAAACAAAAATTAAGCAAAAATCACAGTTCCAGATGTGGGATGTCTTCCTGAAAGTTGCTGACCAGCGAGATACCAAAAGCCCTCACAACTTCACATGTTGTTGCCATTTTTTTTCGTAGCCCTCCAGAAATTGATGGTAAGACCCTATTGCTGAGGACACTGAATACTTTTGTTCACAGGTCACAGAAGGGTCAATCTGAAGTTGAGGTGGAAGCATCCTCTATAATGGCTAGCCTTCATGGTTCAAGAAAGTGCTATGTAGGCTTCCAGGGGAGAAAATAATCTACAACCTTACTCAGGGGTGAACAATTCAAGCTAAAATGTCAGGCAAGATGTGCCTCATGTGCCTAATGTGTAAGTGGCATCACAGTCATGGGAGTAACCAGTGGCTTTCCAATTGGATACAAGGCATATTCCACATGAGGAAATACACTGCACAGAAGGTTCTGTAAACTGGTCAAGAACCTATGGTTAGGGTGATATAGGCCTAATGAAAGAGCGTAATGCTAAATACATTTTCAAACTTCCTTCCAAGCATTCATATTTGTATCTATAGATCATGGTTGCACTCAGCTCCCATCAGAGCCAAGCCTCTGACTACCATGGCCAGAGACGTACAGCTGGACAAAGTGCTGGGAATCAGTGGTGTTGAACTGTTCAGGTGGAAGTAGGACAGCTAAGTCTAATCCTCCACAGCTCAGAGAACATCATGCAAGAGTGGGTAGAAGGAATAAAAGAACCAGAAGATGGGGAAATGGACAGCAAAAGGATATCTCTTACATAGGACCTAGTCATTGAACTCTTAAATTGATGGCGGCTATGGTCATGGGCACAAGATTTGGCCCCTCAACACTTCACTACAGATGGGAGAGGCCATAAAGACCCTCCCCTCCTTTGGCAATCAACTATTATTGGAGGAGGGTTTCTATGCTGCAGTCTTTGATTTTTCAAGACCTACTTTAGTAAGAGTTCTTAAACCCTTTAACCTTCCTCTAGCCGACCACCCACCAGAGGTAGTGGAAAGGAAAGGATAATAGGCAAACAAAGGACGGTGTGGACCTGCTTAGAAAAAGTTCTCTGGGGTGATTTCATTCTTCATCATCAGGATATCAGTTCAGTGTACATGAATCAGCAGAGGTAGGTCGATCTACTTGCAAACACCATTCATGAATCACCAAGGAGAGTTCAACCCAGAAGAAATTGCTGAGCTCTTCCAATTGGCCTGGGTTTGAGGAGGCAGCAAGAAGCCACCGCAATGTCACCACAAGAACTTCTCTAGTGCTTTTCTCTTTACAAAGTCTTGACAACAATGGTCAGTAAAGAAGGAAAGGTGAACCAATGCCACAGCATGGTCAATGAAGACCAGAGTCATCAAAGTCCATTGAGCATCAGTGAAGAGTGGCAAGGCAAGACAATGCCATGGTGTTGCCCACTGTTGTCCAGGGTTATACTCGTACACTTTCTGAACATCACAAGCCCTTTTCCCAGGCAGCTACCAGAAACACCATGTGTTAGCCTCATGTGATCAGCTTTATGTGTGACTTAGTCTTTTTCCTTCACACTTTTTGTATTTTTATTTCTCTGTTAAATTAGGCATAGATGATGATGATGATGATTATGATGATGATTATTTCAGTTTTATTATTATTTATTATTATAATTTTTATATTTAGTATATTTATTATTATTTTATTATCACCTTTATTATATTATATTATTATTAATATTTATTGTTATTATTGTTACTATTATTATCATGTATCTACTTGATATTTTCTATGACTCTAGTACTTTAACTGGTATCTCTTTCTGGTTTGGGGAATATTGTCCCCAGAAAATCACATACAAATAGTTATTGTTGCTGATTTTATTCTCATGCTTTTCATAGTGTACTGAAATTATGAATAAGGGACCCTGCCTTAGTTCATTCTGATTGGAAAATAGAGATAATGATAGCCAGTGTCTAGCAGGGCAGACAGAGCAGGAGTTTCAGGATGCTTGGACAAAGGTCCAGAGAGGAAGAAGGCATGGAGATTCTCTAGGATAGACTTTCAGGACAGAGAAGCAGCTGACATAGAAGAGCATGAGAATAAGCAGACCCAGGAGAGCTGCCCAGTGGTGTCCAGGGCAAGAAAGATGGGATATAGATTTTAGCAAATAATAACGTGGGAATATCAGTGGGGGATAGTTTAGCAATTCGGAGGTTAGGAAGTGGCCTTGCCATTGAGCTGTTAAAGGCATAGAAAAATATAAAGGCTGTATGTGTATGGCCTCCATCCATAAGCCCCCTATCCCTATCTGCTTCCGCTGCCCTGTCTTCTTCAAAGGTGTTTCCCCCTCCGCAAAAACATCCCCTTGCTGCCTCCCCAGTATGACATTCTATTTACTGGAAGGTCCAGCCTTGGCATGACCAAGGGCTTCTCCCATTAATATAGAACATGATCATGCTTTGATACATATGCAGCTAGAGCCACCAGTTTGTCCATGTGCAGTCTTAAGGAAGTGCTTTAGTCCCACGGAGATCTGGTTTGTGACCACTGTTGTCCTTGCTGGCTTGTAAGGCACTTCAGTTCCTTTAATACTTTCTCTATCTACTCCAAAGGGGACCATGTTCTCAGTTCAATGTTTGGCTGGAAGCATCAGCCTCGTTATTTTTCATGATCTTGAATAGCCTCTCAGGAGACAGGTATATCAGGCTCCTGTAGGCATGCACTTGTTGACATCAGCAATATTGTTTAGGTTTGGGGGCTGTATGTATGGGGGCTGGATCCCCAGGTGGTATAGGCTCAGAGTGGCTATTCCTTCAATCTCTGCTCTAACCTTAATCTCCATATCATGTCCTATGAATATTTTTGTTTCCCCTTATAAGACAGACCTTCATCACATGGTTCATCCTTCTTCTTGAACTTAAAGCAGTTTGTGAATTGTATGTTGGGTAATTCAAGGTTTTGGGGTAGTGTCTCTTTGTGTTTGTGTGTGTGTGTGTGTGTGTTCATGTGTGTGTGTGTGTGTGTGTGTTATTTTTCTTTTGTGTGTGTGTTTGTGATTTGGTTGCCTCATTCAGGATGGTATTTTATAGTTTCATTCATTTGCTTATGAATTTCATGATGTCATGTATATGATTACTGAGTTGCACTCAATTATGTAGATGAACCACATTTTCTGTATCCATTCATGTGGTCAAATCATCTGGGTTCTTCCTAGCTTCTGGCTATCATGACTACAGCTGCTATAAACATAGTACAACATGTTTCCTAGTTATATGTTGGGGCATCATTTGGGAATATGCCAAGGAGTGGGATAGCTAAGTCCTCAGTATATACTATGTTCAATTTTCTGAGGAAAGCCCAGAGTAATTTCCAGAATATTGTACGTCATTTCAATCCCACTAATAATGGTGGAGTCTTCCTCTTTCCCCACACTGTGACCATCATCTGATGTTAACTGAATTTTTGATCTTAGCCATTCTGCATGGTGTATCTTTTGATTTGCATTACCGTGATCAACAATGATGTTGAACATTTCTTTATGTATTTCTCAGCCATTAAAAATTATTCTGCTGAAAATTATTTGTTTAGGTCTGTACCCCATTTATAATATGGTTATTTGACTTTCTGGAGTATAACTTCTTGAGTTATTTGTACATATTGAATATTAATTCTCTTTCATATATAGGATGGCAAAGACCTTTTTTCAAGATATTAGTTGCCATTTTGGCATAATGACAGTGTTACTTGCCTTACAGACACTTTGCATTTTTACAAGGTCCAATTTGTCAACTCTTCATCGTAAAGCATAAGCCACTGGTTTGGTCTTCTGTTCAAGAAATTTTCCATTGTTATCATGGTTCAAGCTTTTCCCCACTTTTTCTTCCATTGGTTTGTGTATATCTCTTTTTTTCTGGATGCCCTTAATCCACTTGGACTTCAGCTTGTACAGTGTGATAAGAATGGACGGATTTACATTAACTTACACGCTGACATCTTGATGAACTAACACAGGTGTTCTACTTCCCTGTCTCTGTACCAATACCATATAATTTTTATCACTATTCCTGGGTATTCAACTTGAGGTTAGGGATGTTTTTATTTCCACAGAATTTCTTTTATTTTGAGAATAGATTCCACTTCCTTGTTTTTTTCTTTTTCTAAGTTAACTTGCACATTTCTATTTGTAAATTTATGAAGAATTTTGTTGAAATTTTCTTGGGGATTGCATTGAATCTGTAGATTGCTTTTGGCAAAGGGCCCTTTTTGCTGTATCAGTACTGCCAATGCTTGAACATGAAAAGTCTTTCCATCTTCTGAGATTTTCTTCTTTTAGAGAAATTAAGTTATTTTCATACGGCACTTTCCCTTGCCTTGTTTGACTTACACGGAGGTATTTTTTGTTATTTGTGATTATTGTGAAGAGTGTAATTTCCCTAATTTCTTTTTTGGTCTGTCTATTCATGGAAGGTTACTGATATGTTTGAGTTAATTCTATATCCAGTACTTTGCTGAAGTTCTTTATCACTGCAACAGTTTTCTGGTGGAAATTAGGAGTCACTTAAGTATACTAACTTATCACCTGCTAATAGTGATATATTAACCTCATCCTTTAATATTTGTATCCCTTTGTCCTCCGTTTGTTGTCTAATTGGTCAGGCTAGCACATTGAGTACTATATTGAATAAGTAGAAGAGAATGAATAGCCTTGTCTAGTCCCTACTTTTAGAGGGAGTGCTTAAGTTTCTCTTCATTTAGTTGTACTTTTGGCTACTGGTTTGCTGTACATTACCTTACTGTTGTTGAGTATGTGCTTTGAATTCCTCTCATTGTAAGACTTTGGATATGAAGGGGTGTTTTATTTTGTCAAATGCTTTCACAGTAACTAATGAGATGAAAATGTAATTTTTTCTTTCAGTTTGATTATCTAGTGGATTATGTTGATGGAATTCCATATTGAACTATCCTTGCATTCATGTTATGAAGTCTCCTTGACAGTGATGGATGATCATTTTGATGTGTTCATGGATTTGGTTTCCAATGATTTGATTGACTATTTTTTGTCAATATACAAAAGTGATATTGGTCTGAAGTTCACTTTCTTTATTGGGTCTTTGTGTGCTTTAGGTATAAGCATAACTGTGGCTTCATCGATGGAATTGGGTAGTGTTCCTCTGTTTGTATTTTGTGGAATATTTTGGACAATAGTGTTATTTGATTCTTGGAAGTGTTGATAGAATTTTCCACTAAAATCATCTGGTCCTGGGGGCTTTCCCAATTGGGAGACTTTTAATAATGTTTTCTAATTTTTTAGGATACATGGTACAGTTTAGATATTTTATCTGACCCTGTCTTAACTTTGGTAAAAGCTTCCTGTATAGAAAATTGATCATTTGATCCAGATTTTCTACTTTTCTTGAATATAAATTTCAGTAATACGGTATGATGATGTTTGAATTTTTGCAGATTCTGTTGTTTTGTTTCCCTCTTATTTCGGATTTTGTTATTTGGATACTTTCTCTGTGCCCTTTTGTTATTCTAGCTCAGGTTTATGAATCATGTTGATTTACCCTTTGATCCAGCTCCTGGTTGTATTGATTCTTTGTAGAGTTCTATTTGTTTCTCCTAGTTGGTTTCAGACCTGAGTTTGATTATTTCCTGCCTTCTGCTCCTCTTTGGTGTATCTGCTTCTTTTTGTTTTTTAACTTTTATATTTTTTTTCAAGCTGCTAATGTATGCTCTCTCCACTTTCACTTTGGATACTCTCAGAGCTTTGAGTTTTCCTCTTTGCTATACTATCATTGTTTCCCATAAGTTTGAGTTTGTTGTGCCTTACTTTTCCTTAAACTCTAAAATATTTCTATTTTTTTTCTTTAGTTCTTCCTCTACTAAGTTGTCACTGAGTAAAATATTGTTCAATGTCTCTGTGTATTTGGGCTTTCTGACATTTTTGTTGTTATTAAAGTCCAGCCTTAGGTCATGGTAGTGTGAGAAAATGCATGGGATTATTTCATTCTTTTGTATCTGTTGATGCCTCTTTTATGACCCACTGTATGATCAATTTTGGAGAATGGGCCATGAGTTCCTGAGAATAAGGTATATTCTTTTGTTCATGGATAAATATTCTATAGATACTTCTTAAATCCATTTGGTTCAAAATCTGTTAATTTCTCTGTGTCTCCGGTTTCCCATTCCATGATCTGGCCATTGGTGAGTGTGGGTTGTTGAAGTCTCCCACTACTATTTCGTTAGCCTGTGCTTTAGTACGATTTCCTTTATAAAGTTAGGTGCCCTTGGATGTACTGTATAGATATTCAGGATAGAGATTCACCCTGGTGGAATTTTTTCCTTTGATGAAAATGACGTATTCGTCCTTATCTTTCTTTTGATAACTTTTGGTTGAATTAGATACTGGAATGTATGCTCCAGTATGTTTCTACAGACCATTTTCTTGGAAAATTGCTTTCCAGACTTTTATTCTGAGATACTATCTGTCTTTGTCACTGAGCTGTGTTTCCTTTATGCAACAAAATTCTAGTTCTTATTTATGTATGCAGTCTGTTAGTCTATGTCTTTTTTATTGGAGAATTGAGCATTGATGCTAAGAGATATTAAGGAATAGTTATTGTGGTCCTATGTTATTTTTTGGTAGAGGTGGAATTATGTTTGTTTGACTCACTTCTTTTGGGTTTGTTGAAAGAGGATTGCTTTCTTGTTTTTGATAGGGTGTAATTTTCATCCTTGTTTTGGAGTTTCCCATCTATTATCTTTTGTAGGGAAGGATTTGTGAAAATATCCTGAGTAAATTTAGTTTATCATAAAATATCTTGGTTTCTTCAGCTGCGTTGATTGAAAATTTTGCAGGGTATAGTATCCAGGGCTGGCATTTCTTTTCTCTTAGTGTTTTATTAAATCCACTCTGGATCTGACTTTCATAGTCTCTAGTGAGAAGTTTGGTGTAATACTTATAGATATGCCGATATGTTATCTGACTTTTTTGCTTACTGCCTTTAATATTCTTTCTTTGTTTTGTGCATTTGCTGTTTTGACTCTTATGTGAAGGGAGAAATTTCTTTTTGGTCCAATCTATTTGGCAAAATGTACGATTCTTTTATTATTATAGGCATTTCTCCCTTTAGGTTAGGGAAGTTTTCTCCTATAATTTTTGAAGATATTTACTGGCCCTTTTATAGGGGAATCTTCGCTCTCTTTTATGCTCATTAACCTTTGGTTTGATCTTCTCATTGTGTCCTGGATTTCCTGGTTGTTTTCCATTATAAGCTTTTTGAGCTTTACATTTTCTTTGATGGTTATGTAAATGTTTTCTACAGTATCTTCTGCCCCTGAGATTTTTATCTTTTATCTCTTGTATTCTCTTTCTGATGCTTTTGTGTATGACTTCTGATTTCTTCCCCAGGTTTTCCACCTCCAGGGTTGCCTCTCTTTGTGCTTTCTTTATTGCTTCTATTTCCACTTATTGATTCTAGGTTATTTTTTAAATTCTTTCATCTGTTTGACTGCGTTTTCCTGTAATTCTTGAAGGAATTTTGTGTTTCCCCTTTAAGGGCTTCTACTTTTTTACCTGTGTTGTCCTGTATTTCTTGAAGAGTGTTAATTGTTCCCTACTCAATGTCCTCTATCATCATCATGAAAAATGATTTTGAATCTACATCTTGCTTTTTCAGTTTGTTGGGATATCCAATATTTGCTTTCTTTGGATAAGGGGGTTCTGATGATGACAAGTAGTTTTGGTTTCTGTTGGTTATGTTCTGGTGCTTGACTCTTGTCATCAGGTTTTCTCTGATGGTCTTGCTGTCTCTGACAGTGGCTTGACCATCTTGTAAAACTCTTTGTCACTGTTCCTATACACTTCTTTTCTCCCACCAAGATGTGGGTACAGAGATATGTAGGACAAGATCAGCAATGGGTGCAGGCAGAAACAGGAAGTGCACTGTCCCAGACTGCTCTTGTCTTCTGTATCCTGAGGCCTCCAGCCTGGTTGCTTGGAGCAGAAGTGTTGGTCTCGCCTTTCTTCTCAGCTGTGTTACTTTTCCTGGCCACTGGCTTTCATCTCTGTACTGGAAGGATCCCCTCCCTTACTCTTCCTAGGTTCATGTATCCATAGTGCTCTAAGCAGCTTCCTCTCAGAACAGGAATGTGAGCAGAGGTAATGGTTGCCCCTAAGTTCTCAGAATTGTACATGATTTTGGGAGTCCAGCTTTCTCCCCCAGTGATTTTGGGTACAGTGAGCTATAGTACTATGTCATCTCTGGGCTCAGCCAGAAACAGGAAGCTGTATCTTCTTGATATTATCATACTAATAAATGGAAATATCAGGATAGGCATTTCCTGTATATGCAATTTATATTGAGGGTGTTGTGATGGGGAGGTGGATACAAATACATAAAAAATACACTTGAATAAGCATGCTGTATTAAGATACATCCTACTGGAATCTGTGGAGAAGAATGACAGAGTCTGTATTATATAAAATGGATTATGAAATTGAGTGGAAATATTCCTTAATAAACATAATATAATTTTAAATTGAATCTTCTTCATCATTTAAATATATATAAGACATCTTCACTAGGCATCTAGACTTTCATCGATTATGATACATTAAGGATGCAAATAAGAAAAAAAAACCTCATCTTCCATAAACAGGCATTCTAGATTTTTCTTTGCATCTTAACCAGAACCATGGATAATAATGAGATCTTAGGGGAAATCATTACCTCTGCTCTCTTAATGTAAAGGGAGAGAAAGAAATTAGAGTGTTGTCAAGCATGTGCTCACAGGTAATTACTTATATAATGGGTCCATTGTCTTTATTTTCAGTGAGCTGGGTGTTTGGTGTGGGTAATCTCTGTTTGAATTTTGGGATTTATATCTGTGTTCTGTAACTTATTTTACTATATAATTTATCTTTTATAAAGATTTATATTTTATTAAGTGATGTTATTTAATTTATATTTTTTCAGCATTTCTGCTGAGATTAAATCTCTCCAAAGTAAATGAACTAAAGAAACCGATTTTCATATATTACTAATATACCAGATTACTGCAGACGATGTGGCTATTTGATTATAGAGGAGCACTAACTATGCTTCTGTTGGTATAGAATATGAAGATGAAACCAAACACATGTTAAATAATTCAAATAAGGTATTAGCTATAATTGTGAATTTTGTAATTAGATGGATTCACTATCATTATAATTAGAGGTGATATGATGTAGAGAATTACAAAGATCTAATATGTGACTATTTCAATACAAACACCTAATATACAGTGACTAATTTCAGTTTCATTGACATTTTGGTTGGGTCACAAACCTTTAACAGCTGAGGTATTTTGGTAGCCTCTTATGTGCGGTTCTCATGCACACTAAATATATTTATTCTATAGTATGCATGAGAGTTCAGAAAGCACATGGCTAAAGTATTACATCTAGGTATTATAAGCATAGAAAAACTACTGTACTAAAATAATTTTAATTAAATTGCTAATTAATTTTTTATGTAAGAGTATAATACTAGGATGAGAGAGGCTTCTTTGTATCTTACTATGAATATAAGTGCTTCATAAAAAGTATACAGGTAGTCAATTTTTTAAACATTGTTTGACTTTACTTCACTAGAGATTACTTTCCCCTATAGCATAAATAGTATATTCAAATCACCAACAAAAATATGCAGTATAAATGTAAATATGTGAATGTTCAGTAAGTGTTTGTGTCCTCAATGAAATAATACAAGGGAAATCACTATCATCCAAACAGCCAAAACAAAAGGGTTTCCATGATGTGCATCATAAATATAAATTAAAGAGAAATCAGTATGCCAAAACACTGAGCATAAAATGATGTAGAGACATAGTCATCAACATGAGGAAGCTATATAATATTATCAGCAGATGTTGTGCTTGTTGGCTAAGCAGGGTTTTTTAAAACACATATACAAATGTAATGAGTAGTGCATAAAATGGAAGAATGGGTAGCCTTATAGCACTGTGTCTATAATGTACAAAATTATTTCGACATAATCACTTTCCACTAAAATAATGCAGTTACTATTTCTGAAGTCATAGTAATGCTCTCAGATAGTATTAGGAAATATTAAATTTGTGGATTGCATAAAGGTTCCCTGGCTAAGGGTGGTTGTTTGCCAAGCTGAGCTTGAACTGCTGAGATCAATCCCTGTGACCCACATGGCAGAAGTTAATAAGTCACTTCTGAAAATTGTCCTCTCAACTAACTAGAATACTGTAGCATTTGAGCACACAAGTAATGAATGAACATTATAAGGGGAGAAGAAAAGTAAATGAGTAATTACTATCACTGTGGGGAAAGGAGAAGGGAGATGTGGGAGCAGTCACAGAGAGCATGGCAAATCTCGTTATTTCAGCTGCCTCAATACATGAGACCTCTTGCAGAAATATGTTCACAATATACAATTTTCTTATGCTTGTTATTCTGTATAATTTTTTTATTTTAATCATTCCAGAAAAACTTAAAAATGAAATGGTAAGGATATCATGTTATTCTAGAAGTTATGATCTCTGCAAATTTGATAAATACCAAAAACTAGAATCTATACTCTTACACATTGAAAACTTATAACTCTATAGAACAGCTCATACATGAGAAACAGTGATGAGCAATACCCAGGCTCCATGCAGGTGGAAGACCCATGGATCTACAGAAGACTAAAAGGAGGAAAAGTCAAAATAAGAAGAGAAAAGTATGCAGGCATAACAATGAAGGAATTGTAGAATGAGAACAATATAATACTCAACCAAACAAATGTCAGGCATGATAAATAAAAAGAAATCTGAACCCAGGTGATCAAACTGAACCCGGCAAACAGCAGAAACACAACTCCTAGAAACAACAAGAAAAGAAACAGAAAATTCCCATGAAAGAGGGATAGCAATTGAAATAAATGCCAGAATAGTCTACAAAAACATCCTCCAAAAATGAAAGAATGTAGCTATCTGGTGAAAACTCCATGAATTATGGAAACTATCTTTCAGGAATGTGTTTAAGGAACATGTATGGCTTCACATTGGAGAAGGATGTTGACACTATTGTAATCCACACTCAGTCTTAACCACAGCTCAGGAACAGCTCCTTATGTCACCTGAAAGAGGAATGATAAATTGTGTGAAAGAACCAGTGAAGGTCTGACCCAAAGGTTCTAAGTCTGTATCCCCTAAAATTCCAAGGAGGTAATCTGTAAATCCCAGGAACACTATAATGCTATAAAAAAGCCATTTAAATTGAAAATATACAACATGTAAGGCCTGATACATTGAAAGTTCGTATGCTTTTTCTGTTTTAGAAAGTCAGAGATAAAGTTTAGACTTTAGGAGATTTATATTTGAACATAAAATGAATTCTAAAGATTAATCACAATTTGGTTATTTGAAAATCATTCAATAGTTAAGTACCTGAAATTTGAATGAAAAAATTCAGTTGTGAAGATCAAAGCTATAACCTACTGTGTGCCAGGGAGGCCCTGATCTATATTTCAAGCTCTTAGGATTTTGAGAAAGTTCTCATGTTTTTCATGTTAGCCTTGTACTAGCTGCTCTGAAGTTCTCACATGTGAAGCTCTGGCCTCCTACTGGTCAGCCCTTTCTCAGTTTTTATGGTATAATTAAAGGCATGAGTCATTACTAGTAAATGAAAGCAAAGCAAAGAAAAGCAAAGAAAACAAATCCACCTTTGAAAGTATATGTTTTTAGCAGTGTGTGTGTCTTCATGTATGAATGTGTGAGCACCTCTCTGTTTATTTGCATATATGTCTGCACATGTATATGTCACACTTCACAGGTGGATAACTAGAGTCCAACTTTTCAGCATCGAGTCATGGACCCAATGATGTCGTGAATCTTGCAGAGCAGTTAATCTTATCTTAAATCCACTTTGAACTCCCTTCCAACATTTCTTTTAAAAGCAAATTAATTTACCACTAAAGAAATGATGTGAAGTTTAAATGTATCTGTATATTTTTCCAGGATGTCTACATAGTTAATATTAAAATAAGATAATAATCTGAGACACTAATTTCACTTTTTTACATGTCCCTACATGAAAAATCTGGCAATGTTTTCTATAAATCAGTCCTACACATGAGAAATAATGGTGATGCATATTTGTTCAGAGGAGATACTCAAGCTTAGTTTCCCTTACACTGTAAGGTAAGTTCTTGTCCCAACTTTATATTTATAACAGATTTAATTTCTAATCTACATAGAGACAATAATTTTACCTATACGCTATTTTATTCCTCATGAAAATATAGAATATTCAGGGTTATATATCAGAAGGTAAGTTATTTTATTTCCTTGGAGTTAAAGAATAAAACATTCTTATTCTGATTCCACATAATCAGAAATTAAAACATGTCATTAAATATTGAGAAATAAATAAAAATTAATATGTCATATAAAAAATAGTGGTGATCATTTCAGGACATATCTGAGCTAAGTGCATGGTTAGAAATAGTTATGTCCCATTTTTCATTATATTTATTTTTACGTTTGTTGTTATTTTTAGTTACCAAATGGTATCATCCCCTGCTCTTCTGTTTCTTTGCTATATAGGTTATATTTAAAATGCTGAAATGTTCAAGATGACTTCAGTAAATATGTGACCTATAATAAATTTTGATTTGAAGAATAGAACAGAAAGTTTGATAGTGAAAAACTCAAGGAGAGGGGTTGGGGATTATTTTGTATTTCGAAATGCAACATTGGGAATTGCTGCAGAACTGGACTATTGTGAACCCTCTGTCCAGGTGCAATGCACTAGGGGACACTGAGGCAACACAATAACAGTGCAATTCATGTCTGTATCAGTTAGATGGAAGAGAAATTCTTTGTACGTATGATCAAAATAATAAAAGACTCATTGGGTTCCTTAACCCAATAGATGTTTTAGGGATAGATTTGGGAGTTTCTGACGTGATAGTAGACATAAAAGAATTTCTGAGACCTAGACTGAAACATACCTTATAAATCTAAAATCTTGTCACGAATCTAATGACAGAATAAAGAAAGTCATGAAATGTAGTTACAGTGCTGTCCATTTGTATACAAATAAGTTCCACACTCGGAAATGCATTGGAAAAGCCGAGGTGACATGCTAGATTATGAATGGTTTACTGTAGCAGAATGTGATTGCTTGTCAACCCAAGTCAAAGTGACACTCTTTGGAAATGGCTCACTGCACAACACATGACAGAGGAGGTGCTATGTCTAAACATCATAGGGCATCTGCCTTCCTGAAATGCAGAAAAATAAGTGAGAGAGGTTCCCATTGCACAGGACATACTCTGGACAGAGACAGCAGAACAGTATGTCACAGATCAAAAAATTACCTCCAATTATCAGTTTCCCTAGTCTATGTCACAGATGAGAAAATGCCCTCAATTATCAGTGTACATAGTCTATATCACAGATCAGAAAATGTCCTCAAATTATCAGTATACATAGTCTATGTCACAGATCAGAAAATGTCCTTCAATTATCAGTGTACCTAGTCTATGTCACAAATGAGATAATATCCACAATTATCAGTGTACCTCGTCTATGTCACAGATGAGAAAATGTCCTCAATTAACAGTGCACCTAGTCTAATCAAGCCCACATTTGAAGACTCATAGAAACACGGTAACTATGTCTGAATGCGTAATGGAACACATGCAAACAAACCTCATCATAGGCTAGGCCTGCATCTCAGTGAGTCTCCTTTTTTGGAATATGAAGGCTTCTCAAAATCCATTCCATAAATATTTTCTTAGTAAGAAGAGAGTAAGGATGCAAATCATCATTGTTCAGTTTGGGGAAAGATTCTAGATGGTCTCCAACTTTTTGGCTTTAAAATTTCTACAAGTACATTAAGACTATTGTAGGTGTGATCCATTTCTCCATCTTCAATATATACTTGAGATGAATTATTTCCAAAACTTTGGTATGTTGATTCATTAAAATGTCTCATTCAATACCCAATCTCCATTCCATTGTACTGCCAATGTAATTTCAAAAACCAGCTGACAACTGACAAAGTCAATTCTCTCCATTTTTTTTCAGTACCCATCAATTACCATTATCCTCTCCCTGTATCCATTTGGCTCAGTGCTGAAGTTAGACCCTCTATATTAATGTCAAGCTCTGTCATAATATCTCTTAATAGACTACAAATTTATTTTAATTTAAACAAGGATAAGTCAAACCCTTTTGTTTTAACACACTTGCAGACACATTCATCAGAAAGAAAACACCCCATAACCTGATCCCACTGAAATACACTAACCCTCGAGTGCAGAATGAATGATATGCATAATTCTGTTAGAATTTTTTTTCCTTTTTTTCTTTATTAACTTGAGTATTTCTCATTTACATTTCAATTGTTATACTCTTTCCCGGTTTGCCAGCCTATATAACTCTAGCCCCTACCCCTCCCCTTCGATATGGGTGTTTCCCTCACCATCATCACCCATTATCGCCCCCCTACCAACAATCATGTTCACTGGGGTTCAGTCCTACCAGGTTCAAGGGCTTCCCATTCCACCGGTGATCTTACTATGATCTTCATTGCTACCTATGAGGTCAGAGTCCAAGGTCAGTCCATGTATAGTCTTTAGGTAGTGGCTTAGTCCCTGGAAGCACTAGTTGCTTGGCATTGTTGTTCATACGGGGTCTCGAGCCCCTTCAAGCTCTTCCAGTTCTTTCTCTGTTTCCTTCAACGGGGGTCCTATTCTCAGTTCAGTGGTTTGCTGATGGCATTCGCCTCTGTATTTGCTGTATTCTGACTGTGTCTCTCAGGAAAGATCTACATCCGGTTCCTGTCGGCTTGCACTTAATTGCTTCATCCATCATATCTAATTTGGTTGCTATATATGTATGGGCCACATATAGGGCAGACTCTGAATGGGTGCTCCTTCTGTCCCTGTTTTAATCTTTGCTTCTCTATTCCCTGTCAAGTGTATTATTGTTCCCCCTTTTAAAGAAGGAGTGAAGCATTCACATTTTGATCTTCTGTCTTGAGTTTCATGTGTTCTATGCATCTAGGGTAATTCAAGCATTTGGGCTAATAGCCAATTATTAATGAATGCATACCATGTGTGTTTTTCTGTAGTTGTGCTACCTCACTCAGGATGATATTTTCCAGTAACAAACATTTGTCTATGAATTTCATAGAGGCATTGTTTTTGATAGCTGAGTAATATTCCATTGTGTAGATGTACCATATTTTCTGTATCCATTCCTCTTTTGAAAGACATCTGGGTTATTTTCAGCTACTGGCTATTATAAATAAGGCTACTATGAACATAGTGGAGCACGTGTCTTTTTTATATGTTGGAGCATTTGTGTGTATATGCCCAAGAGAGGCATAACTGGATCCTCAGGTATTTCAAAGTCCAATTTTCTGAGGAACCTCCAGACTGATTTCCAGAATAGTTTTACCAGTCTGCAATCCCACCAACAATGGAGGAGTGTTTCTCTGTCTCCACATCCTCGCCAGCATCTGCTGTCACCTGAGTTTTTGATCTTAGCCATTCTCACTGGTGTGAGGTGAAATCTCAGGGTTGTTTTAACTTGCATTTCCCTTCTGACTAAAGATGTTGAACATTTCTTTAGGTGTTTCTCTGCCATTTGGTATTCCTCATCTTTGAATTCTATGTTTAGTTCAGAACCCCATTTTTTAATAGGGTTATTTGTCTCCCTGCGATCTAACTTCTTGTGTTCTTTGTAAATTTTGGAAATAAGCCCACTATGTGTTGTAGGATTGTAAAGATCATTTCCCATTCTGATAGTTGCCGTTTTCTCCTAACCACAGTGTCCTTTGCCTTACAGAAGCTTTGCAGTTTTATGAGATCCCATTTGTCGACTCTTGATCGTAGAGCATAACTAGTTGGTGTTTTGTTCAGGAAATTTTTTCCAATGCCCATGTGATGGAGATGCTGCCCTAGTTTTTCTTCTATTAGTTTGAGTGTATCTGGTTTGATGTGGAGGTCCTTGATCCACTTGGACTTAAGATTTTTACAGGGTGATAAGCATGGATCAATTTGCATTCTTCTACATGTTGACCTCGAGTTGAACCAGAACCATTTGCTGAAAATGCTATCTTTTTTCCATTGAATGGTTTTGGCTCCTTTGTCAAAAATCAGGTGCCCATAAGTGTGTGGTTTCATTTTTGGGTCTGCAATTCTGTTCCATTTGTCTATCTGTCTGTTTCTGTACCAATACCATGCAAGTTTTATCACTATTGCTCTGTAATACTGCTTGAGTTCAGGGATAGTGATTCCCCCTGAAGTCCTTTCATTGTTGAGAATACTTTTAGCTCTCCTGGGTTTTTTGTTATTCCAGATGAATTTGCAAATTTATCTGTCCAACTTTTTGAAGAATTCGATTGTTATTTTGATGGGAATTGCATTGAATCTGTAGATCATTTTTGTTAAATGGCCATTCTTCCTATATAAATCCTTCCAATCCATGAGCATGAGGGATCTTTCCGTTTTTTGAAGTCTTCTTCAAATTCTTTCTCCAGAGTCTTGAGGTTCTTATTGTACAGATCTTTTACTTGTTTGGTTAAAGTCATAACGTGGTACTTTATATTGTTTGGGTCTATTATGGAGGGTGTCATTTCCCAAATTTCTTTCTTTGCTTCTTTCTCTTTTGTGTCGAGGAAGGCTACTGATTTATTTGAGTTAATATTATACCCAGCCAATATGCTGACATAGTTGTCTGGTGGAAATTTTGGGATCACTTAAATATACTATCATATCATCTGCAAATAGTGATATTTTGACTTCTTCTTTACCAATCTGTATTTCCTTGATTTCCTTTTGTTGTGTGATTGCTCTGGCTAGAACTTCAAGAAGTATATTGAATAAGTAGGGAAAGAGTGGGCAGCCTTTTTTAGTCCCTGATTTTAGTGGGATTGCTGCAAGTTTCTCTCCATATAGTCTAATGTTAGCCACTGGTTTGCTATATATGGCTTTCACTATGTTTAGGTATGGGCCTTTAATTCCTATTGTTTCCAGGACTTATATCAGGAAGGGGTGTTGAATATTGTCAAATGCTTTCTCACCATTTAATGAAATGATCATGTTGATTTGTTCTTTCAGTTTGTTTATATAATGGATCACGTTGATGGTTCTCCATATATTAAACCATCCCTGCATGCCTTGGATGAAGCCTACTTGATATTGGTGGATGATTGTTTTGATGTGCTCTTGGATTCAGTTTGCCAGAATTTTATTGAGATTTTTTTGATTCTATATTCATAAGAGAAATTGGTCTGAAGTTCTCTTTCTTTCTTGGGTCTTGTGTGGTTTAAGTATGAGAGTAATTGTGGCTTCATAGAAGGAATTTGATAGTGCTCCATCTGTTTCAATTTGGTAGAATAGTTTGGATAATATTGGTATGAGGTCTTCTATGAAGGTCTGATAGAATTCTGCACTTAAACATGTCTGGACCTGGGCTCTTTTTGGTTGGGAGACCTTTAATGCCTGCTTCCTTTGCCTTAGGAGTTATGGTTTTGTTTATCTGGTTTATCTGTTCCTGATTTAACTTCGGTGCCTGGTATCTGTCTAGGAAATTGAACATTTTTAATCTGTAAGTGGGCCCACACCCACCCACACACACACACACACACACACACACACACACACACAGAGGACAAAGGACAACTTGTGAGGGTCAGCTCTCTCCTTCCACCATGTGGGTCCTTGGTATCAAACTTAGGTTGTCATGCTTGGGTGTAGCCTGGGTCAAGCATATTCAAACCATGATGATGCCTTTATCACTATAGGCTAGTTTTTCCTTCCTGGAATATACCCATTGATTCTGGATACAAGCTCTTGTCCCTACTCTCTTCTTTCAAGATTTCAAGTTCAGTCCTTGCTTCTGTCTGGCTGTATGGTGGCTGTGAGCTTTCTTTTGGCTCCTTCCAGGCAGAGTCATAGAGGAGGATCAATAACAGTTAATCAGTATTTTCCACACAGTACTGTATTAACATGGGCCCCCTTGGCAAGGTCCATCAAGGCAGGGTAATAACCAGGCTAGCTTTTACTTGCTCCTAAGAATGCTTTTTAAAGATTCTCTTCTAATCAGTCTGGTCCACAAAACAAGTTCCTGGCCAGCAAAAGCTACTTTGTAAGATCTTGTCTCAAACATAAAGTGCAACAAAATGCAATAAATACAATAAAATATAATAAACACAAGACAAATAAAATGTTATAGCTATAATCATAGAAAGATTATTTGTCCTCAACATTTATGCTTGCATGTCAGAACAGGATTCAATGTACAATTGTCTTAACACTCTTCCAGACAAGCCACACATCCAAAGGGGCTATGTGAGTGGATCCACACTGAGTTGCAGTAACCTAAATCTGAGCTGTTCCCGCCATACTGAACGTGTTACCTTTCATCCTCTGTGGCTAAGACCTTGTAAGAATCCTAGGCTCTCCTGTTCTGTCTTCAACTCATTATGTCTCTCAGAAACCACGTTAGGAATCCCAGTGTGTTCCGTTACCATAACCTTTCTCTGCCTGAGGCATCTCATCCGTAAAATAAGAATAAAAAGCCCCTTTTGTTTAACAAACACTTAATGTTGCTGAGACCCCGGAGCTACCCTAGGTGCTGAACACAGAGTACAGCCAGACACAGCATTCAGTGCTCATGCGAGTTAAATGCTGAGCTAGGAGAGATACAAAATTAATATGAATATATATATATATATATATATATATATATAATAAAGAACTTGGTGGAAAAATCTTGAAAGAAAAAAATAAAACAAGGAAAAGAACAGAGAATCCAAACACAAGGTACAGTTGTGGTTAGACTGGAAATCACGCCAATAAAAAACAGGCAGGATGGCACAAGTTCACTTCCTAAATTAATAACTGTAAAGTTCCAATTCTTTGCTCAGAAGAAAAAAAGTGCCTATTAAAGAAAAAACTTTTAAAAAGTTTTGTTTTTTCCCAGACAACATCTAATGGAATTGCTAACCAACTGGACTAATTGAAGAAATGTTAAAAGGGTGCCACAGAGACGACATAGTAATTAAGAATGCAACCTGCTTTTACATAAGATCTGAGTTTGGATTCAGGCTCCCGTGTCTTGTGACCAACAAACACTTGTTATTTCAGCTCCAGGGGATCTACCGCCCCCTACTGGTTTTCTTGGACATCATGCTCATCTGTGTATACACACACACACATACACACACACACACACACACACATGCACATACACGGAGACACAGAGAGATAATTAAAAGTTAAAAAGTAGACTTTGAATAAGAATGCTACAGAATAATCATTTACAGAGACGAAATAATGAGTCAGAAATTCATATCCATACACAGAACTCAGTGCATGAGGAACAGAGTAATTAAAACAGGACTAAAATTAACATTTTCAGTCATGATTGCTCTGTAACATGAAATAATAGCAATATATTTTCATATCTGAAGTAAATATATGACAGAGAGCAAGCTAGAGCAGATGGGAATGAGTAATTGGAAATATAAGATTCCATGGACTGCGTATTAATACAACTAAAGAAGCATTTAAGTAGGGGTGAGTCTGTATTCTTTGACACATATTGTAAATACCAGGTGTGGTGGGAACACATAAAACAAGTGTTTTAATTTTTTAATACATCTCGATGCTGAGGACAAGGCATACCAGAACATCTGCTTACATCTTGCTACTAGAAAAAGAGTGGCCTCATCTTTATTCCCCATTTTTGGGAAGGTGAAAAAAAAAGCCGAGTTATGTCTACTGGGTTGAAGATCATGTGGACTGTGACGTGTTGGTAGCCAGAGCGCCTGCAACATCTACAAAACACAGTACTGGAGAGAACAGTGAAAGTTTCAAAGAAGATCACACTGTGCCTGGGCCTCCTTCTGCTGACTCTTCTACTGACAAACTTGGACAGGGAATTTCCCCACACATTCCAGGTTCACATAAACCTTCCTCTCTTGCCATAGAGATCTCGGACCTTCCACTTTTCCAGGAGTTTCTGGAACTATCCAAATGTTTCCAAGAATCTATAGGTCATTCCATATTTGTCCAGGTGTCCAAAGTCTTCCCACAGATCCTGAAAAGAAATCACACATTCTCCTCTTCCAGAAGGACTGTCTTTTTTTATTCCATCTTTATTAAATTGGGTATTTCTTATTTACATTTCAAATGTTATTCCCTTTCCTGGTTTCCAGGCTAACACCTCCGTAGCTCCTCCCACTCCCCTTCTATAGGGGTGTTCCTCTCCTGATGCACCCCCACATTCTGCCCTTTCCCAACAATCCCATTCACTAGGGAGTTCAGTCTTGGCAGGACCAGAGACTTCCCCTTCCACTGGTGCAGGACTCCCAGCTGCCGAGATGGTTCTTTTCTGCGCATGTGCACACACGTGTGCTGATGAGCCCGCAAACCCTCTATTCCTCTGGGAGAACGCTGTACTAGAGATATAATAGCCAGAATATAGGCATCGATGCCATGGAAGACTGAGAGTTCTGCAGAGGATGACAGTCTCCACTGCCCGTTCTGTGACAATTAGTGTTGAATGTCTGGGAATTCTGAAGTGGCTTTTGTTGTATCGACTGACTTGTTAGCAGAAATGTGAGAGCATCAGTAACCCACACAGAGGTGGCTCATATCTCACAGGTGACATGCGTGGCACTTGTGCTTGCCCAGATGCCCTTTTATGGTGTGGATGTGTTTCTCTCCCTCTCCAAAGAGGCTTTGGTGCAGGGAAAAACCCCGTCATCTCTCTCTCCATAAAAGGATATTCAGTTCTGGTTTGAAAGTCAAACCAACAGCCATGTGTGCCATGGGACAGCAATGAGGACAGATTCCTTTACATATGCAAATGTATTCCGAGTGATACTTTGGATTTATAATTATAAGATTATTACCAGCAGGTGATGAAATTGAGATTTAAATATCGTGCTCCATTTAAATGGCAGGTAAGCTTTTGGCTGGATCAGGAATCAACACATTATTGGGTAAATACTAATCGGGCTGGGATGACATCCCGTAATTAGTTAGGGCTTTGGGGGGAAATAAGATTTCCTTTGCTACCTGCCATTTTAGCTCAAGGCAACTTTGAGGCTTCAGGGAGGACGCTCTCAGTCTCAGTAGGGTTTCCATTAGAAGGAGGAGATGGTTGAAGCAGTTCTCCCAGTTCCGGGTGAGAGTCTAAATCTAGACCTGGGTAATTAGATCAACAGTTAGATCTAACTGCAGACACACAATAGGATGCAGTTCAGGCTGATTAGCCACACAAAGCCATTAGGTGGATCAATGGAAAGTCAGCATTTCTCTTCCTGAGCAGAACAATCCACACTGGAGCTGCACGTGGTTGGCTGCAGGCTCGTGTCTCTACAGGTGCTCTCTGAGCCACCTGCAGGTATAGGATGGTGTACAGTCTTTGTCCCAATCTTACAGTAAAGAGGTGCTCATCCTGTCTCCGGGCTAGAAGGAACTGAAGTTCAGAGATGTCTTTGTCCAGGTCCACACAGCAAAGGGCAGGGCAGAGAGAGATTCACTCTCGGTATGTCTGACGCTTTAAGACATCCTCAGAGACACTGCTGCAAATCTCCACCCCCACCCATTGATCCCAAAGCAAGAGTGACCATCAAGATATCTGAGACTTGACTTCCACTGTGCATGGAGAAAAACTTCTGTCCGAGTTGAGGTCTCTTCTAGGGTGCACAAGGAAAACCTTCCTCCAGTCCCTCCCACTAGATCTGGGGTGGCGGGAGAGGGAGCAGGCAGGGTCCACCCATCTTGACAGCTGCAAGGCTGTTTCAGGCTCTGTCCCCACCTTCCGGGTTTAGGGTGGGTTGGGGGTGGGGTTTTGGAGATCCCTGCCTGGACTATCCGAGATTGAAGAACACACGGAGAGGCTCCAGGCCACGTGCGCCCTCTAGCGCCAGTCAGAGGGACGAAATCTCCGTGAGATCTCACCTGGGAGACCTGCATCCACCTCTGACCTGGGCACAGATGTATCCCTCCAATTTCAGAGGGAAACCAGCCCTTTGTAGGTCAGTAAGCGCCTAATAGGGCTACAGGAAGAGTGTTTAGCTGCACAAGGTCTTGGATTTGGTCTTCAGCGCTACTCAAAGAACAAAACAGGGCATTTCGACCAACCCCTTTCTTTTCACATCAAAAACGGATAAATGGAGCCTAATTGCAGTTTCTACTTATGTATTTTATCTATCCTCTTCTTTCTTTATTTCCTTCTTTCCTTCCTCCTTTCTTTCATTCTTTCTTTCTTTCTTTTTTCTTCTTTTCTTTTTTTGAGTATGTGAGAGAGATATGTATGTGTACTCATGTGATGTCGTTCAGCCTGTGCTATTTAACAGATAAAGATCCGCTGAACTTTAAAATATTCGTTTGAATAATTTAATTTTATATAGATAGTATTGTGATCTGGTGTGGAATTTAAATATTTCGCCACCAAGGAACTGAATTTAGGACGTTGTGTAACCTTTTAAAAACCATTCTCTGTTTTTAAATTTTGGTGTGTTTGTGTGTGTGTGTGTGTGTGTGTGTGTGTGTGTGTGTGTGTTCATGTGTTTCACAGTGTCCAGGATCCCATCTACAAAATCTGCACAAATGAATCCCAGAATAGACGGGTGGAGACTCTCGAAGCTCCTCTCCCCCAACTGAGGAACTACTGGCAACTGATGACTACAGGGCAGAGGGCCCGTTTTCTTCATGGATTTGGCCCCTGACGGCTGCCCATGCTCCCCTGGATGTTTGTACCCACACCCACACATCTAGTCAGAACGAAATGGACTCAGCAGTTTCTATTACAATGCAGATGCAATTAGGAGGGAGGAAAGGGGAGGGACGTGAAGGGAGGGGATGGGGATGGATTTGCTCAAACACATTATGTGTATGTACCAAGTTCTTAAGAAAAAAATTAAAACAAAGTAAATAAATAAATAAATAAATAAGTAAGTAACTAAATCTGCTCATGTGTGCACATGTGCATGCGTTTATGTGTGTGTGTGTGTGAGGGGTGCAGCACCCTGCTACAAGAGGATACCATGCAGTATCTTTCTCTATGTCTCTCTGCCATTTTCTTTTGATGCACTGTGGTGGTTTGAACATGCTTGGCCCATGGGAAGTGCCACTAGTAGGAGGTGTGGCCTTGTTGGAGAAAGTGTGTCACTGTGTAGGCCGGCTCTGAGGGCTCCTAGTGTTCAAGCTCTGCCCAGTGAGGAAGATGGATGCTCTTCCTGGCTGCTTGTGGCTGCAAGTCTCTCTCTGGGATGCCTTCGGATTTAGATATAGAACACACTCCAGTACCATGTCTACCTGGACTCTGCCATGCTTCCCACCATGATAATAATGGACTGAACCTCTGAAACTGTAAGCCAGCCCCAATTAATTAAATGTTTCCTTTATTAAGAGTTGCCTTGGTCATGGTGTCTCCTCACAGCAATGGAGCCCTAACTAAGACAGGAGGTGTCTTTGCCTTATCCCAAACTCTCATATTTTCATCAGGGCTGGAAGCCAGCAGACCTTAGTGATTCTGTCCCCCTTCCTGTCCCCGGGGTTACAGGTTTCCCCTGCCTGTTTCATGGTGACTGGGATCTGATTTCAGGTCTGCTTAGGCAGCAAGCAGTTTCACCCTCCAATCCTCCTAAGACCCATCGTGTGGTTTTTAAGGCTTACCAGACGATTACGTTCAACATGCAAAAACAAATTAGAGATGGCAAGTGCATCTTGACTTCACCTTGTTTCGGTATATTTGAGTTGTGTCAGTGTCTTGATTTCACCTTGTTTCGGTATATTTGAGTTGTTTCAGTGTATTTGAATGATAGCTGAGGATTGGGGGACTTAGCCTGAGATGGGAAGGATAAAGTGAGGATAAAAAGATCTATCGGATCCCTGCCACTTGCCCTTGCATTCAACATTTCATATTTACAAACAACAACAACCACCACCAACGACAATAGTCAACAACAAGGCATGCATACAACAGATTGGCAGAGAAGACACTAAAGGGCATTACATACTTGTAACTTCACTTTCTCCCCTAAAGCCTCATGTATTGAGCCAATGGATTTTGTTGTCAAACCCTGATGATTAATCCCTAGATGGGAGCCCCCTAACACCGAGATGCATGACACCGTGGTTGATGGGATAGTCAGAGCTTGCGATTTTCTTTCCTTATAAAACCAACCCAGTAGGGAACTAATAACGACAGCTCACATATGTAAATAAAAGAGCCTTTCACACTGACGATTGGAATTGTCACTATATATCCCATTTCTTTGCATTTTACATTCATTAGTGTGTTGTTTTCAGCGCCATGCTTGCCACATAGAAAACTGTGCATTTTCTACACTATGTATCTTTTGGGGGTGCACTCTGTAAGCTAAAGACTAAATCAATCCATGTCAAAGGGTTCCTCCCTGTCCTGTTTACAGAACTGAAATTAAACTGTTTTCTCAAAACATTTCGCACTTGCCTGGCTCATTGTCATTAGGGCTTGAGTGTGAAATTTCCCCAGGGTCTCAGCTGTGGGAACACTTTGTCTCAAGCTGATGGCACTGTCTAGGAAGGTTGTGGAACCTTTCAGACTGTGCCCTACCAGAAGTAGGTCACTGGGGCAAGAAGGAGAGAGGTGGCTGGTTCAGACCGAACTCTTGGCTGCCTGATCCACCCAAATATAAGCAGGACTCATGCTGGCTCTCAGTGCCACAGATCAATACACTGTTGCCCTGTGGTCATTGCCCCGACAGTCTAAACCCAATGACTGTGACTGTGTGTTCTAAACAAACCTCTATTCCTTTATATTGCTTGTGTCATGAATTTTAACACCTTGACATAAAAATAATGTAAGTGTACATCTGCATGTGTGTGTGTGAGTGTGTGTGTGAGAGAGAGAGAGACAGAGAGACAGAGAGTGAGACCGAGAGACAGAGAGACAGAGACAGAGAGACAGAGAGACAGAGAGACTAGAAATAGAAAGAGACCGAAGGAGGGAGAAAGTGCACTATATTAAGTACATATAATTTGCTCCTTGAAACATATAGCAGTCAATTGGTTTGATGTATGTTCAATATTTGAATTCTTTAGAGACATACAGCCTTATATTGCGCAGCTAAAGCAAATTGTCTAAATTATCTATTAAATAATAAATTGTCTTTGTCCCTGAGAATTTCATACATGTATACAATGAAACATGGCCATAACCACTTCCATTTCACCCTCTGCTCTCCCCCAATTCAGAGACAATAACCATCCCTCAAAATTCATATACTCTTTCCCAACCTATAACCACTAAGCCCAATTAGCATTGGTTATGTACTTATGGGTGTGTGACCATCTACAGGCATGTGGGAATTCTACCAGTGACCAAACCCTCAGAGAAGAATGATTCTTTTACCCCAGCAGCCCTCAGCACCCGAAAACCTCCTCAGTAAGGGATTCTGTCTAGCTGGTGGTCCTTTATAGACCTCTGCAGGTGACCACAGCTGCTGTGAGCTCATGATTGCAGCAGCCACGTCCTGTCCTGAAGGCAGCAAACCACAGCCCTTCTTCCCACACTCTGGGTCTTACACTCTTCCCACCTCCTTGTCCAAGATGCTTCCCGAGTCCCAGGAGTTTAAAGGGACTGAGTGCTCATCCATAAAGGGGCATCTTTATTGCTTCCCACGCTAAACTGCTCTCTTAAGAAACTTTATTTTAGGGCTGGAGAGATGGCTCAGTGGTTAAGAGCAATGACTGCTCTTCCAAAGGGCCTGAGTTCAATTCCCGGCAACCACATGGTGGCTCACAGTCATGTGTAATGGGATCTGATGCCCTCTTTTGGTATGTCTGAAGACAGTGACAGTGTTCTCACATACATGGAATAAATAAATAAATCTTTTAAAAAAAGAATCTTTATTTAAAATTTTACTGGAACCAGAAACTTTTTCTTTTTATAAACCTGTATAACATTTACACATACACACACAGACACACACACACAAACACACAAACACACACAAACACTCACACACACAAACACTCACACACAAACACACACACAAACACACACAAACACACACAAACACACACAAACACACACAAACACACACAAACAGAGAGGGAGAGGGAGAGGGAGAGGGAGAGGGAGAGGGAGAGAGAGAGAGAGAGAGAGAGAGAGAGAGAGAGAGAGAGAGAGATCTAAAGGACTAAAATATACTCCTAAGTCAAAGATAAAGCCCAGACACTTGTTAACAGGATGGTGCAGAGTTAAGGGTGGAATGACCGTGGAGCCTCCAGAAGGCAGGAACCAGAGACAGAGGCTCTACCAGGGAGGGCGTCTCCTGTTTTTGAAGCCTTCATGACCAGGATTGGTGAACTGCAGACCAGCCGTGTGGGTGTCAGCCTGCAAAGTGCACTTTGTATGGAGACTGACGTGGGCTCCCCAGGCTGCCTTGGTGCCCTCTAACTTCTATGATTCCTAGGAGAGTAGGAAATGTTTCACCAGTTTCAGTGGTATTATACAACCTGCAGTCATGGGTCACTTTCTCTGCTGTTAGCTGTCTGTAGAGTTTGGCTCCAAAATTCTTCAATAGCCTTGAAAGGGATTCTGTTTAACTCATTCTAGGTTGATCTGTCTTTGTTTTCCATAAAGGTTCCGTGAGATAGACAGCGATCTGCTCCCAGGAGTGAACCAATGTCTTGAGCTTCTGAAACTTACGAATGGAGTCCTTGGCTGAGGTTTGTTTGAATGTCAACCTCCTCCCAACACATATCTGTGCCTGGAAACTAATCCTTTATGTAGATCTATTCTTCTGGTGTGTGTTTCTGTGTGTGTGTGTTTGTGTGTGTGTGTGTGTGTGTGTTTGTGTGTGTGTGTGTGTGTGTGTGTGTGTGTGTTTACATGATGGAATTGCAGAGAAGGCTGTCGAATCTGCCATTTATTTTTTTACTGTGTGTGGGTTTTCCTATTAAAATTGTTTTTAAGTTTTGTAAGAGTTTCCCTACAAGCTTCATTTTTAGGGAGAGGAACCTCCAAATGCTTCTTCCTCTGGTCTCAAGAGATGAGAATGAGTCATTAGCATGGAGGGCTGAATGAGAGCTGCTGGTTGGTTCCCAGGGATGCTGTGGGCCCTAACTTTGTAAGCTCGGCCCTGTGTGCCAGCCAGAGCCTCTGTGTTCTTTGAGCCCCTACTTTGAAGGTGAAGTATGCATTATTTTTACTGTTTGCCTAGCACTGAGCCTCTTTTGAAATTGTTTTCCGTGCTGCCATAGACACAGTGCATTGTGAAGTCCTTCCACATGGAAAATTGCTGGCCACATTGAACGGGGAGAAGGGAGATTCACAGTAAAATACAAATGAAGAAAGCAGGAGTGACAGCTATGTATGCAATACCCCGACAGATAAGGGGGTGCGGAAACATGCAGGTGGCTACAGAACTTGCAAAATTTGGTTGGCACTCATTCCTCCACAAAGCTCACATAATTTAGAACCAAATATTCCAGTCCTTTGATGGCTATCTTTCTGTAAATCCTCATTTGGGCTGTGTGTGTCTTCCTGTATATCTCTGCATGTGTGTGTCTGTGTGTGTGTCTCTGTGTCTGTCTCTCTTTCTGTGTCTGCTCTGTCTCACTCTCTCCCCCTTCCCCTCCCCTTACCCCCCCCCTCTCTCTCTCTCTCTCTCTCTCTGTGGACATTCAGGGATTGTCCTCAGGGACAAGTGGCAATTTTGCTACCAGTCTTTGGCAATTTTGCTGTGATAAACTCTGAAAACGAAGATGGTCTTCCGAGACATTCCCTGTTGCTGGCATTTTCAGTACAAGTCTTTTGAATTATCCTTTCTTGGTTTTACAGATTTCCTTTAGTTCGTTTTACCACACCCCACCTATATGCTTTTCTTAGTTTGCTGTCATATAGTGGGAACTTCCGAAGTTGCAAACTCACTTCTTGCCTTGTTCTTCTACCTGAGAAAATACATAATCTGGAAGCTTGTGCTAAAACTGGATACTTAAAAGTTACTAGTTATTAGAAATTGTGTTTAAATTTAAAAACCATTTCCTCATTTGTGTGGGCTCACCCGACACGTGTAGGCAGTGCTTACTGATTGATCATGGCGCCCTACACTTCCGACCTCACATAGACCCTGACGAGGATTACTTCCGGTGCTCTGTGACTTATTTCTTCTCCTTCCAATTAAGGTGCAGACTTGACCCATTTCCGGTGTCAGCACTGAAATGACGTAGTTCCGGTTTCTCACAGGCTTCCGGCATCTAGGTTGAGTCCTTGACATGGGACATCCGAGACACGGCACAGCGTTCTGTTGGGTTGAGCAAGAGGGATCTCTGGTTTGGATTGTTTTCTCTGCCCAGAGCACATGGATTAAATTCACAGACCCATGAGTCTATAGTGGCTTCTGTGAACTCTGTGTGTTATTATCTTTTCAAATCCTCTTAGTTCTTGGCCGAGTCGCTGACAGCTGCCTCACTCTGTGAACTGGCTGCCGTCGTTCTATTACAGCTATTTGATCGATGTGTCGCCTTCATTTGTTAGCTCTCCCAGCTCCATTTTCTGAGAAAGGCTTCTTCACTCTGTGTGCATGGCCTCAGGTGTTGGACACTATCTCTTAGGAGTTCTCAGGCCCTTCCTCTGAGGCCCTGCATCCCTGCAGACAAGGAGCTAAAGTCTTTGAAACAAAATTCAGTAACTCCACGGTGGCTTTTTCATGCCTTTTGAGAAATCTGAGGACAAGTCTTTCCACTGACTGCTGTTCACACACATTAAACTCTCTTTTTTTTTTTTTTTTTGGTTCTTTTTTTCGGAGCTGGGCACCGAACTCAGGACCTTGCGCTTCCTAGACAAGCGCTCTAACCACTGAGCTAAATCCCCAGCCCCACATGTTAAACTCTTAAGTCGAGAAATCCAACCTGCGTTTTCATCCTAATATCAACAAACACATGAGTTACCAGTAGATTTATTGAAAGAATCAAGTATGAGTTTGGACACTCCTTTTTCTCTCTCTCT